>NC_088221.1:40128790-40406290 GCF_036934945.1 Oncorhynchus masou masou | reverse complement strand
TATTGGCCACATACACATGGTTAGCAGATGTTAATGCGAGTGTAGCGAAATGCTTGTGCTTCTAGTTCCGACCGTGCAGTAATATCTAACAAGTAACAATTTCACAACAAATACCTCATACACACAAGTGTAAAGGAATGAATAAGAATATGTACATATAAATATATGGATGAGCGATGGCCGAACAGCACAGGCAGGATGCAGTAGATGGTATAGAGTACAGTATATACATATGAGATGAGTAATGTAGGGTATGTAAACATTTTATAAAGTGTCATTGTTTAAGTGACTAGTGATACATTTATAAGATCCAATTATTATTTATTAAAGTGGCAAGAGATTGAGTCTGTATGTTGGCAGCAACCACTCAATGTTAGTGGTGGCTGTTTAACATTCTTATGGCCTCGAGATAGAAGCAGTTTTTCAGCTTTGATGCACCTGTACTGACCTCGCCTTCTGGATGATAGCAAGGTGAACAGGCAGTGGCTCGGGTGGTTGTTGTCCTTGATGATCTTTTTGGTCTTCCTGTGACATCGGGTGGTGTAGTTGTTCTGGAGGGCAGGTAGTTTGCCCAAGGTGATGCATTGTGCAGACATCACTGCCCTCTGGAGAGACTTACGGTTGTGGGTGGAGCAGTTGCCGTACCAGGCGGTGATACAGCCCGACAGGATGCTCTTGATTGTGCATCTGTAAAAGTTTGTGAGTGTTTTTGGTGAAAAGCCAAATTTCTTCAGCCTCCTGAGGTTGCGATGTGTGATGTGTACACCGAGGAACTTAAAACTTTCCACCTTCTCCACTACTGCCCCGTCAATGTGGATAGGGGGGTGCTCCCTCTGCTGTTCCTGAAGTCCACGATCATCTCCTTTGTTTTGTTGACGTTGAGTGAGAGGTTATTTTCCAAGGACCCTCACCTTCTCCCCGTAGGCTATCTCGTCATTGTTGGTAATCAAGCCTACCACTGTAGTGTTGTCTGCAAACTTGATGATTGAGTTGGAGGCGTGCATGGCCATGCAGTCATGGGTGAACAGGGAGTACAGGAGAGGGCTGAGAATGCACCCTTCTGGGGCCCCAGTGTTGAGGATCCGCGGGGTGGAGATGTTGTTTCCTACCCTCACCACCTGGGGGGGTCAGCCCATCCGAAAGTCCAGGAACCAGTTGCACAGGGCAGGGTCGAGACCCAGGGTCTCGAGCTTAATGACGAGTTTGGAGGGTACTATGGTGTTAAATGCTGAGCTGTAGTCGATGAACAGCATTCTCACATAGGTATTCCTCTTGTCCAGATGGGTTAGGGCAGTGTGCAGTGTGATTGTGATTGCGTCGTCTGTGGACCTATTGGGGGTAAGCAAATTGGAGTGGGTCTAGGGTGTCAGGTAGGGTGGATATGGTCCTTGACTCGTCTCTCACTTCATGATGACGGAAGTGAGTGCTACAGAACGATAGTCGTTTAGCCCAGTTACCTTAGCTTTCTTGGGAACAGGAACAATGGTGGCCCTCTTGAAGCATGTGGGAACAGCAGACTGGGATAGGGATTGACTGAATATGTCCATATACACACCAGCCAGCTGGTCTGTTCATGCTCTGAGGATGCGGCTGGGGATGCCGTCTGGGCCGGCAGCCTTGCAAGGGTTAACACGTTTAAATGTTTTATTCACATTGTCCGCGGTGAAGGAGAGCCCACAGGTTTTGGTAGCGGGCCGTGTCATTGGCCCTGTATTGTCCTCAAAACGAGCAAAGAAGTTGTTTAATTTGTCTGGGAGCAAGACGTCGGTGTCCGCGACGGAGCTGGTTTTCTTTTCTTTTTTTTTCTTTTTGTAATCCGTGATTGACTGTAGACCCTGCCACATAAGTCTCGTGTCTGAGCCGTTGAATTGTGACTCTACTTTGTCTCTATTTTATTTTCTTTATTTCACCTTTATTTAACCAGGTAGGCTAGTTGAGAACAAGTTCTCATTTACAACTGCGACCTGGCCAAGATAAAGCAAAGCAGTTTGACACATATAACAACACAGAGTTACACATGGAATAAAACAAACATATAGTCAATAATACAGTAGAAAAATAAGTCTATATACAATGTGAGCAAATTAGGTGGAATAAGGGAGGTAAAGGCAATACATAGGCCATGGTGGCGAAGTAAATACAATATTGTAACGATTGGCGTTGGGAGAAGGAGAAGAGGACCAAAGTGCAGCGTGGTAAGTATTCATAATAATTTTAATAAAGATGAATACGCGAACAAACACAACAAACCGACAACTGAACAGTTCTGCAAGGTGCAACAAAAACACTACACAGAAAATAACTACCCACAACCCATAGTGGGAAAACAGGCTGCCTAAGCATGGTTCTCAATCAGAGACAACGATCGACAGCTGCCTCTGATTGGGAACCATACCAGGTCAAACACAGAAATACAAAACCTAGAATACACAACATAGAATGCCCACCACAACTCACGCCCTGACCAAACTAAAACAGAGACAAAAAAAGGAACTAAGGTCAGGATGTGACAAATATAGCAATTAAAACACTGGAATGGTAGATTTGACAGAAGATGAGTGTGCAAAGTAGAAATACTGGGTACAAAGGAGCAAAATAAATAAATAAATACAGTAGGGGAAGAGGTAGTTGTTTGGGCTATTTATAAATGGGCTATGTACAGGTGCAGTGATCTGTGAGCTGCTCTGACAGCTGCTGCTTAAAGCTATACTGATGCTTAGCTTGTTTGATTGCCTTGCAGAGGGAATAGCTACACTGTTTGTATTCGGTCATGTTTCCGGTTGCCTTGCCATGAATAAAAGCAGTGGTTCGCACTTTCAGTTTTGCGTGAATGCTGCCATCAATCCACGGTTTCTGGTTGCGGAAGGTTTTAATAGTCACAGTGATACAACATCACCAATGCACTTGCTAATACACTCGCTCACTGAATCAGCGTATACATCAATTTTGTTGACGCTATCCGGAACATATCCCAGTCCAAGTGATCGAAGCAATCTTGAAGCGTGGAATCAGATTGGTCGGACCAGCGTTGAACAGACATGAGCACGGGTGCTACCTGTTTTAGTTTCTGTCTATAGGCTGGGAGCAACAAAATGGAGTCGTGGTCAGATTTGCTGAAAGGAGGCAGGGCTTTGTATGCGTCACGGCAATTAGAGCATCAATGATCCCGAATTTTGCCAGTCCGGGTCGCGCATTCGATCTGCTGATAACATTTAGGGAGCAGGTTAACCTTGTTAAAATCCCCAGATAAAATGAATGCAGCCTCAGGGTGTAGGGTTTCTAGTTTACATAGAGTCCAGTGAAGTTCTTTCAGGGCCGTCGAGGTGTCTGCTTGGGGGGGATATACACGGCTGTGATTATAATCGAAGAGAATTCTCTTGGTAGATAATGCTGTTGGCATTTGATTGTAAGGAATTCTAGGTCAGGTGAACAAAAGGACTTGAGATCCTGTATGTTGTTATGATCACACCACAACTCGTTAATCATAAGGCATACAACCCCGCCCTTCTTCTTACCAGAGAGATGTTTGTTTCTGTCGGTGCGATGCGTGAAGAAACCGGGTGGCTGTACCGGCTCTGATAACGTGTCCCGAGTGAGCCATGTTTCCGTGAAACAAATAATGTTACAATCTCTGATGTCTCTCTGGAAGGCAACCCTTGCTCGGATTTTGTCTGCCTTGTTGTCAAGAGACTGGACATTGGCGAGTTGTATACTCGGGAGCGGTGAGCGATGTGCCCGTCTACGGAGCCTGACCAGAAGGCCGCTCCATCTGCCCCTTCTGCGGCGTCGTTGTTTTGGGTCACCGGCTGGAATCCCATCCATTGTCCTGGGTGGTGGACCAAACAGAGGACCCGCTTTGGGAAAGTCGTATTCCTGGTCGTAATGTTGGTAAGTTGACATTGCTCTTATATCCAATAGTTCCTCCCGACTGTATGTAATAAGATGTATGATTTCCTGGGGTTACAGTGTGAGAAATAATACGGAAAAAAACAAAATACTGCATATGTTCCTAAGAACGCGTCCATCTCTGTCGGCACCAAATCTCCCTCAGTTCCCAGCACTGCAGTGTGTTGTAGTGCATCACCTGGCATGTCCCCCACCTCTCTATCTTTTGCACAGTGTTAGATCCCAACGGCGACACCTTAACACAGCATTTATCAGCCCTGTTTATAACCATGCATAGCCTGTCACGTGACGCCTCGTGAATATCACCATGCCACTAGTGGTGTACCTACCTAGAGTAGCATACACAACACAAAGCATCTCCCTTGCCTGTGGCTTTCGTGGTGCAGCTCAATACACCATGAAGGGATACAGAGTCAGTGATTTATCGCCAAGGCGACGAGAGAGGGGGAGAGAGAGCGAGAGAGAGCACGGGAGAGAGAGCAAAAGAGGGAGAGAGCAAAAGAGAGAGAGAGCGAAAGAGCGAGAAAGAAAGAGAGGAGAAGAGCTAGACAATGGCATTGTAACTCAAAGTAGCTAGCTGGCCTGGACAGCCCCTATCTATCGTCTTTTAGGGAACAGAAAAATCTGTATGTGCTGTCAGATCTGTGGCAGGCTGTCTTGGCCAGATTACGAACAGTGTGTGTGTGTGTGTGTGTGTGTGTGTGTGTGTGTGTGTGTGTGTGTGTGTGTGTGTGTGTGTGTGTGTGTGTGTGTGTGTGTGTGTGTGTGTGTGTGTGTGATAGAGGACAGTATGTCAGCATTGGGCTGTGTCTACATGTCAAGTTTCACCCAGTAGTAACACATTAGAGTCTTCCTCTCATTTATCTCCTCCAGTTCCTCCTGTCTGTAATAGACTGGTCTGCTGCTGTAGCTCTACTGCTGGTCTGACTGAAACACAGGATGTATGGAGAAGTGTGAGGAGAGAGACCCAGGCTGTATCCCAAATGTCCCTCTACTCCCTCAATAGGGCTAGGGCTCTGGTCAAAACGTACTTAGAGTACCTTTTGTCTATGGATACTTGTCAGGCCATAAAGTGTCCTTGGATGAAAATTCATACACAATGCAATGTCCAACAACTTCCTGTGTTATTACACCATCTGTAATAATGTCTAACTGTCCAATGGTCCACGAAAACAAAGCAGCTGTATTGAACAATAGCATTTTTTGTTTCCTTTTAAACGCCAACTGTCCCTTTCACCGAATGTCACTTTCTGGTTGGCTCTGTGTTTCATTTAGTGACTCTAATGTATTCCTTTCTATGGGGCTCGGAGCAGGAAGGAAGTTGAATATTTCAAATTATTGGTAAAGTCTCAGATAGTTTGTAATTAAAACCTGCTCGTCACAAGAGGGGGGGGGGGCTTCTATAGGTCACATGTCCATCTGCTTCCTGGCTGTCACACACCCGCCCAACCGTCCGTCCATCCTTCCATCCATCCCCCATCTGCTAACTTCAGCTCAAGATGTTAAAACACTCAACAAGCCAGCCTGGACCTTAGTAAGATTGGTGTGTGTGTGTGTGTGTGTGTGTGTGTGTGTGTGTGTGTGTGTGTGTGTGTGTGTGTGTGTGTGTGTGTGTGTGTGTGTGTGTGTGTGTGTGTGTATGTATGTATGTGATGTGTGTATGCGTGTATGCGTGTGTGTGTGTGTGTGTGTATGTATGTATGTATGTATGTATGTATGTATGTATGTATGTATGTATACATGCATGTGTTGTGTGTATGTGTGTATGCGTGTATGCGTGTGTGTTTGTGTGTGTGTGTGTGTCTGTCTGTGGCCCCAGAGATATGGCTTTTGTCTGCTGAGAGAGCACACCTGTTTTAAAGGGCCATGTATGTCTGTAGATGTGGCCCCTAAGAGAAGGCAGCTGATTATAAGGCCCCTGGTCCCTGAGAGAGGGCACCTGGTTCCATAGGGGCCATGCATTATGCAGCACCCGCATTTCCATGCCACCTCCTTCTCTTCCTCTTCCACCGCAGCAAAAATAGAACCAATGAACGCAGACAGAAGACAGGCAGACAGGCAGACAGACAGACAGACAGACAGACAGACAGACAGACAGACAGACAGACAGACAGACAGACAGACAGACAGACAGGCAGACAGACAGACAGACAGGCAGGCAGGCAGGCAGGCAGACTGAGGGAGCTTTCGCTTCGTTGTTTACGACACCCCTCCTACCACTTTCTCTTGTTCCTCACTCCCTCCCTCCCTCCATCTCTCCCTCCCTCCTCCCTCCATCTCTCCCTCCCTCCCTCCCTCCTGAGCAGGGTTATTGCTCTTGTTATATTCCTCCCTCTTATCCTCGGCGGAGAAAGAGTGATGAGAGAAGAGAAGGAGGCTGCGTCACTCTGGAGGACGAGGGCCTTAGATGTCAGAGATGCCTCGTCTCCGTCTTTTTATTGCCTGCTTAATAAAATGCCTCTGGTGTCTCCCTCCCTTGTGTGCTTGCCTTGCCTCTACTCTACTGCACTGTGGAAGAGGGAAAGAGAGGAATCCTAAGACCATATGTGTCTCTTGGTGTCTAGTCCTGCTGTGCTTTCTGTGCTATGTCCGCATATACAGTGCAAAGGAGAGGAGAGGAGAGGAAAGGACACCTCGTTGGGAACTATGGTGTGTAGGGGCAATACGAGAATATTCCCAGCATGCATTGTGGGCTCTGAGCATTTACATCGTGGTGTCCAACGGCAGGTGGGCAGTGTATGAATATTACATGATAAAGACGGTTTTCTCAAAACAAAAGCAAGGAAGACTCATCCTGCACTGGTGAAAATAGTAACTGCTTCTAGTTACATTACTGCATGAAATAATGGAGTGCCTATCCTATGACAGTAAGGTCGTCTGAAATCCTTTGTACCCACCCATCAATAACAGCAGCGCCACTGTTGAAACACACAGAGAGGAATAAAAGGAAGAAGAGAAAGACAGACAGAGAGAGAGAGAGAGAGAGAGAGAGATGTTTATTTATTTTCCCTTTTGTACTTTAACTATTTGCACATCGCTACACTATATATAGCCATAATATCACATTTGAAATGTCTCTATTCCTTTGGTGTGTAATTTTACCTGTATTTTTTGTATTGTTTATTTAACTTTTGTTTATTATCCATTACAGTTGTTTGGCAACGTAAACATGTTCCCTATGCCAATAAAAACCTTTGACTTGATTTGAGATTGAGAGAGAGACTGACACCCCTATCAGATCACAGCAAAATCACACTCTACTTGAACAGAGCTATGCTCAATCATGAGGCATCAAAGCTAAAGGAACTGAATAACATTAAGAAATTCTATATCTGAGGACTTGGGGTTAGAAGCTGTTAAGGAGCCCTTTGGACCTAGACTTGGCGCTCCGGTACCGTTTGCCGTGCGGAACCAGAGAGAAATGTCTATGACTCAGGTGGCTGGAGTCATATGCACCGCCTGGTGTAGAGGTCCTGGATGGCAGGAAGCTCGGCCCCCGTGATGTATTCGGCTATAAGCACTACCCTCTGTAGCACCTTATGGTCAGATGCCGAGCAATTGCCATACCAGGCGTTGATGCAACCGGTCAGGATACTCATGGTGGTGCAGCTGTAGAACTTTTTGAGGTCATGGGGACCCAGCCTCCTGATGGGGAATAGGCGTTTTCGTGCCCTCTTTACAACTGTGTCAGCTCCTTTGTCTTGCTGACGTTGAGGAAGAAGTTGTTGTCCTGGCACCACACTGCCAGGTCTCTGACCTCCTCCCTATAGGCTGTCTCATCATTGTCGGTGATCAGGCCTACCACCGTCGCGTTGTCAGAAAACTTAATGATGATGTTGGAGTCATGCTTGACCACTGTAAGGTTCTGTATTTATTTTCTTAGTCAACCTTGTGTTCTGTTTCGTTATGTTCTTACTTTATTTCATTACTTTAACAGAACATTGTTATATTTCATTTTGGTAATGTTCTCCAACTGGTTTGACATTGGAAATGTTCTCAAATAATTCAGAGAACGTTAAGAAACAATGTTATTCTGTGGGAATTTCAGTACTTCAGCATAACGTTTCCTTGTGGTTGTATTTAAAGTCATGTTCTCAGAACAATAAGAAAACGTTCCATAAAAACCACAAGAAAATATTAGTAACGTTTTAAGAATGTTATTTAAAAACATACATTCCGTTCTCAGCATCAACAAAACTCTCTCTAGCCTAGCTCTTGTTAAGTGTGTTCAGGTGTGTTGGCCACGCCCACTTATTGGCAATACCTGTTTCCTTTGAAATACGGTCCGTTTGTATAGACTAAAATGAACAGCTTTGTATCAGTTAAGAGAACATGGCATGCTGGCTCCATCCTTGTCGTGCATTGGACTCATTCTATGGACAGAGAACAGAAGATCATTAAAAGTCTTATTGAAACATTCAGTGGAAGTGTTAAGGAACCTCCTTGCAACCTGAAAATGAACATTCCCAGAACAGGCTAAATGTTATCTTCCGTTTTACCCGTCAGGAATTGTATGGCTTCAATCCCAGAACCAATGGGAAACGTACGGCTTCAATCAAAGAACCAATGGGAAACGTATGGCTTCAATCCCAGAACCAATGGGAAACGTATGGCTTCAATCCCAGAACCAATGGGAAACGTATGGCTTCAATCCCAGAACCAATGGGAAACGTATGGCTTCAATCCCAGAACCAATGGGAAACGTATGGCTTCAATCCCAGAACCAATGGGAAACGTATGGCTTCAATCCCAGAACCAATGGGAAACGTATGGCTTCAATCCCAGAACCAATGGGAAACGTATGGCTTCAATCCCAGAACCAATGGGAAACCAAAATGTACATTCCGACAACTTCCAAGGAACCAAATGTGCTGGCTGGATTGTCCCTTGATCATTCAGGCCTAGCTAGTTAAACTGCACATTGAAAAAGCTTTTCCCCGCAGAGGGAGAAAAAGTTGACAACAATGGACCCTAACGCCTCCTCAACACAGAAACTCATGAGTTCCTTTTAGCTGGGGATGAACTGCAAATAAATGCTGTTGGATGTTACATGAGGGGCTACAGTATGTAATCTAAGACGATCGAAGAAAACAAAAACTGTTACAGTTCTACTCCAAACCGATGGTAAAAAAGAAAGAACCATGTATAAAATATAGCCTACATTTTGTCGTTTGCTTCAGAAAACAAACACCACACAAGAGATCATTCACAAACAGCTACAGTATTGGGTTGTTCTATTCGATATCAAACTGTTCTTATATTTCTTTCATGAGTGTTTTGAGGAAGCTTTAGAGGGGGAACAACAAAGGAAGTCTGAGATACAGTGCAGACTGTGAGGAACAAACAGTCACCAATATTAGATAATACCACACCAAGCCCCTTTGGTAACCAGGGTAAATAAACGCTCACATCTGAAATTCAGAAATACACCATGAACAGTATCATACACCAAGCCACCTGTCTCTTTCCTTTGAATTACCATTTGGTTATTTATGCATTTTCAAAGCTTGCGGCATAGTTAGGCCTTTGATGAACCCCCCCCTGCTTTTTTAATCCTTTTTTGGTGGAGCACCTTGGCAGTATGAAAGGGGCTCCTAAAGGAGACCAGAGTAATTCAGCTAGCGCATCAGGATGGCTCCATGCTAGCCCAGGGATACAGTGGCGGGGAGCGTGGGGCGGGGAGCCAGAGAGAGAGCGAGCGCTAACCCAGGGGAAGACACACAGCAGGGGCTCAGAGAGAAAGAAAGCGAGCCTCTGCGGCCCACTCTCCTCCAACTGTGCCTGCTTTCTCAAGGTCAATCACAGAGCCGGGTACACGCACACATGCAGTAGCTGAGCGAGCACACACACTCACAGACACACACTCACTCACACACACACACACACACTCACAGAGCCGGGAATACAAACACACTCACAGAGTCACACACACGCAAACACACACAGCCGGGTACAGACACACACACACACACACACACACACACACACACTCACATTCCCTGAGCACTAGACACACATTCACTCAGGGTGGAGGACAAAAAGAGAAGCGGCTCCCATCTCTTTCTATTGTGACATATCTACAATATAATATAGCTACTATTGTGACATATCTACAATATAATATAGCTACTATTGTGACATATCTACTATATAACATAGCTACTATTGTGACATATCTACTATATAATATAGCTACTATTGTGACATATCTACTATATAATATAGCTACTATTGTGACATATCTACTATATAATATGTACACTATTGTGACATATCTACTATACAATATCTACTATTGTGTCATATCCACTATATAATATATCTACTATTGTGACATATCTACTATATAATATGTACACTATTGTGACATATCTACTATATAATATATCTACTATTGTGACATATCTACCATATAATATCTACTATTGTGACATATCTACTATATAATATCTACTATATAATATATCTACTATTGTGACATATCTACTATATAATATCTACTATATAGTATATCTACTATTGTGTCATATCCACTATATAGTATATCTACTATTGTGTCATATCCACTATATAATATATCTACTATTGTGTCATATCCACTATATAATATATCTACTATTGTGTCATATCCACTATATAATATATCTACTATTGTGACATATCTACAATGTAATATATCTACTATTGTGACATATATACTATATAATATATCTACTATTGTGTCATATCCACTATATAACAAAATGTAGTATTTATTAGCTGTCAAAATGTCAACCATGGGGTGATAAAAAGCTGATTATTCTAACACAGATGCACAGTGTATTTATGGTAATAGACCAAATGCTTCTATTGATTCTTGTGTGTGTATGTATGTGATCACTGTGTTAGCACGATTGTGAGTTTTTTTCCTGCATTTAAAGCCCACCAAGTCCCTCTTGTAAAAGATCATTTCACCTCTTGGTCAAAATTGTCTTTTTTTCTACTTTGAGGTTTTAGCCAAACAGCTGCAAATTCACTGTTGGTCATTAACGAGGCAGGGTCAATTCCCCAAACAATGTGTTTCATGTCACAATAAAAAGCAGTTTTTTATGTCTTGTATCCGTAAAGCAGTATTACACAGATAAAACACGTAGAAACAAGCATCTGGAGGATTATAAAAAGAATTGCCTTGATAAACTCACAGATCCACGGCAGAAGCTACATCCCCCCTCCTGAACAGGCAGCAGGAGGCTGAGACTGGAAACCACGGGTCCTTATCCTGTACACTGTGATATGCTGCCCCCACCTGGACAGATAGTATGTTGTCAGTAACCAGGCAATCTCACATATAGTGGTTTTATACCGCCCTCTTGCTGTCTTGACAGTTATTTCACACATTTGAAGTGACATTAAGAAAAAAACAGTAACACCAACCATCATTTGTGTACCTATATGTACATTATTATCCCCCCCCCCCCCCAGCTCCAAAACCACACTTCAGACAATTGTAAAGACAGCATACATGGCTCTCAAATGGCTGTCAGACATGACAGCAACAACACCTGACATCCAACTCGGGAAGTATTTTTGGTGTAACAATAACCTTATAGGCCTACTATGCTATGCTATTATATTTGGTTCCCTACTGTAAAATGCTAACTAATCATTCTTTACTAAATGAGCACACATGTAGCCTACAGTCTTTCATTATTCTCGCCATCAGAGAAAAGACAGGGACGAAATCCTAATTTACTTACCTCTCGTGTCACGTTCTGACCATAGTTCTGTTATTTTATTCTTTGTTTTAGTATGGTCAGGGCGTGAGTTGGGGTGGGCAGTCTATGTTGGTTTTTCTATGTTGGTTTTTGTGTTGGCCGAGTATGGTTCTCAATCAGAGGCAGGTGTCGTTAGTTGTCTCTGATTGAGAATCATACTTAGGTAGCCTGGGTTTCACTGTGTGTTTGTGGGTGTTTGTTTTCCGTGTGAGTGTTTGGGCAATACGGTACTGTATCAGTTTTCATTAGTTCACTTTATTGTTTTGTATTTCAGTGTTCAGTTCGTTTTCATTAAAGATTACACCATGAACACTTGCTGCGCTTTGGTCCGATCCTTACTCCTCCTCAGATGAAGAGGAGGAATCCCGTTACATCTAGGCTGCTATACATATTTATTTGGTTTGTCTTTCTTTTGTTTTTCATTGAATGTTAGTGGTAATTAAACAAAATGTATTTAGAATTTATCCTTATTAATTTTCCAGAAATAGTTTAACCAGCTCCATGTATTCTCAAATTGAAAAAAGTGAGGGAGCATTAGTTGCCGTGTGCTCCAGGTACCACTACACCCCTGTTCCTACACTGTCAATGGTAGCAATTATTCGTCTCGTTTTTTATTTATTTAGTTAAGATCAATAATGCAGCCACATCCTAACAATTGTATTTGGCGGGTGCCAACTAGTAGCTACAGAGTAACCTCCCGAAATGTAAAAAAAAAAAGATATGCTACATTGTAACCGAAAGATTACAATTTGGACAGCGTTTGCGTGCAACGTGTCTAGCCTAAATGTTCGTTATTTTCCGCTCACTTTCGGGATCACTTCGGTTAACTCCGTCAGCCATTCGGCTTGTTCCGCTTATCATTCGGTTGTTCTCGATTGTGCCGCTGACGATTTGATTTTCCTCCCTCTCGTTCTCTGTTGTTGTTCTCGGTGACGCGACGGAGGTGTAGCCTGACGCGGTCTCTTACGTGTCGGCCTGAATAAAAGTGGAGCTCCGAGGGCCCGGGAGTGACGGAGGGAGTCTGTATCGGTAAGAGAAGACTAGTGTCCGGGAGGAAGAGAGACAAGGCGCGTCCCAAATAACATATAACCTGTCCGGGTTCGGCCCGGAGGGACAAAGAGATCATGGCGGCGGGCTTGTTACAGGCAGTCATGCAGCCATGGAGGGAGGGGAGGCTGCTGCGGCGGCGAGTAGCCTGGAAAAAGACAGGGAATGATGAGTAGGCTAGCCCGCCAGCAGGATCGAGTGGGACGTTGCTTGTTTGGACTGCATATTATGTGATGCGATTTTACAAGCAAATTCGCCCTGTCATGAAATCATAGTCTGTCCCTATAAAGATTGAAGGCTAATTTGCGCGTATTTGGTCTTGCCCAGCAGCCGAGCCTGTAGAATAGCAATGAAACGGTAGCTGTCTAGATTGCATGGAGCCTACAAAATGTAGGGGTTAAACCAAACTCGACTGCTATATAATGTTTGTTACGAAAAGTCAGGGTATTCAATTCTTAAAGTGCAAGATTATGTATCGGCTCCATAATATGAAATTATGACTTTTGGTTTTGTCCTCTAGTTAAATCAACATCAACTATTTGGGGGGGCGTTGTTCCTTGCCTTGTCTAAAATAAATTAACCTAGATACGAGCCCAGATTTGGATGTGGTTTATGTGCCTAAATGCCTGGGTCGCTACAATATGTCCCTACAATAACATGTCCCATCATACTAGTCTATTTGTTTCGGGTCGTTTTGTTTGCCAAAACAATCTTAAGCAAGTGTCGTCTGGTCGAAACCTCAAACACAGGCCACTGTTGTTTTTTGAAGGCCCATTTTGGATATTTACTTATTATACAGAATATTGTTTCATATTGCTCCCAAAAGTTGACCTAAATGATATTGAACTAAAGGTGAAACCAATGGTAACCTATGTATTGTATGCCACACAGAGGCGTCGGACCCACTCTCCATGTGGCTCTCTGCCTTGTCACTGAGTTTAGCCTATTTTCTAATCTACTGATTGCTAGTGATGTGCAGTTCGTGGACGGTTCGTTCTTCATGAACGACTTTTTCCTGACTCGAGAGATATGCTTCGTTTTTCAGAGTGACTCGTTCGTTTTAGTCGTTCGTTTGACCTGCTGGCCGCAATGAATTGAACAGCACAATTACGCGCTCCTCCGGCTCAGTCAATTATGTATATAAACACAGGATTGCTGATGCTATGTGTTAGCCATGGAGAGGCCAAGCATGGGTAGCTGCAGTCCAATATGGCGGCCGGAGTGGGTGTATGAAAAACAAATAATCTAATTGGGCAGATTTGTTGCCACTCCTGACCGTTTTGCATGGCTGATTGGGCTGCGCGACGAGACTATAGGCAGGCGACCAGTGCTGTATCGACGTGCCAGTTTACTTGAAGTGATTCCTGCAGCCTTAATATATATATATATATATATATATAAATATAACTATGCAAGTAGTTAAGGGACAAATTCTTATTTTCAATGACAGCCTAACCCGAACGACGCTGGGCCAATTGTGCGCCACCCTATGGTTGTGATACAGCCTGGATTCGAACCAAGGTCTGTAGTGACGCCTCTACCACTGAGATGCCGTGCCTTTGACCGCTGCGCCACTCGGGAGCCATGCCTGTTGGGTATCAATGTTGTGTTGCTGCCGGTTGCTAACTTGGCCATATATTTTTTCTCTCGCGTGATTTTACTTCAAGCAGGATAGCAGCCTACACAAGAAATAACTAATACTGTTAACCGTGTAGACGTCACGTTGATACATAGTCTACTATCAATGGAAAGGTCATGAGGCGGCAGGTAGCCTAGTGTTTTGAGTGTTGGGCCAGTAACCGTAAGGTTGCTGGATCAAATCCAAGAGCTGACAAGGTAAAAAATGTGTCCTTCTGATAGGAAGGGGCAGTATATCGTATTTTATTATATACCAATATTTATGCAGGGACGATTTGGGTATTTACTTTACCTTCTATACCGGTATTTTAATGTTTGCTTTGTTAAATGTGAGACGCCATGTGCAATGTCCATTTTTATAGTTTACTTCGCAACTTGAGTCATCTCTCTTTCTCTCTGCGCCACTTTCAACACAGACCTAGCCACGCCCCCTGTCACTCAAGGAGCGCATTTGATGTTCCTCAACCGAAGACGAGACTAGCGTTCAGTCTGCATGGTAGTGATGGGCATTCCGGCTCTTTTCAGTGAGCCGGCTCGTTCGGCTCAGCTCACCCAAAAGAGCCGGCTCTTTTGCTCCCAAACGGCTCTTTAGAAAAAATGTTTTGTATTTTTTCAAGTCAAAACAGTTTGCGATAGTTTGACTATGATTGGTGTTAAAATAATTATAATGAAATTATTAAATTAAATCATACTCTTAACCACAATGTATGTAGTTAGAAATGCATTGGTTTGTTATGAAAAAGAATGCTATTAAACATTTGCATTTAAAGTACAACTTTTTAATGTATATACAAAAAGTGCATATAAATCTAACCATTCAAATCGAATACAATCTGAACAACATGATAATAGAATATTGCACCATATCAAAGAAAAAATAAATAATATGCAGAACTGCAGCATCCCAGTGAAAACATGAAACTGGTCCCTCTTCTCTCTTCTTTATTGCCATGTTATAACTAGCATCCCAGTGAAAACATGAAACTGGTCCCTCTTTTCTCTCTTTACTGCCATGTTATAACTAGCATCCCAGTGAAAACATGAAACTGGTCCATCTTCTCTCTCTTCTTTATTGCCATGGTATAACTAGCATCCCAGTGAAAACATGAAACTGGTCCCTCTTCTCTCTTCTTTATTGCCATGTTATAACTAGCATCCCAGTGAAAACATGAAACTGGTCCCTCTTTTCTCTCTTTACTGCCATGTTATAACTAGCATCCCAGTGAAAACATGAAACTGGTCCATCTTCTCTCTTCTTTACTGCCATGTTATAACTAGCATCCCAGTGAAAACATGAAACTGGTCCCTCTTCTCTCTTTACTGCCATGTTATAACTAGCATCCCAGTGAAAACATGAAACTGGTCCCTCTTTTCTCTCTTTACTGCCATGTTATAACTAGCATCCCAGTGAAAACATGAAACTGGTCCCTCTTTTCTCTCTTTACTGCCATGTTATAACTAGCATCCCAGTGAAAACATGAAACTGGTCCCTCTTTTCTCTTATTTACTGCCATGTTATAACTAGCATCCCAGTGAAAACATGAAACTGGTCACTCTTTTCTCTTATTTACTGCCATGTTATAACTAGCATCCCAGTGAAAACATGAAACTGGTCCCTCTTTTCTCTCTTTACTGCCATCTTATAACTAGCATCCCAGTGAAAACATGAAACTGGTCCCTCTTTTCTCTCTTTACTGCCATGTTATAACTAGCATGCCAGTGAAAACATGAAACTGGTCCCTCTTTTCTCTCTTTACTGCCATGTTATAACTAGCATCCCAGTGAAAACATGAAACTGGTCCATCTTCTCTCTCTTCTTTACTGCTATGTTATAACTAGCATCCCAGTGAAAACATGAAACTGGTCCCTCTTCTCTCTTTACTGCCATGTTATAACTAGCATCCCAGTGAAAACATGAAACTGGTCCCTCTTTTCTCTTATTTACTGCCATGTTATAACTAGCATCCCAGTGAAAACATGAAACTGGTCACTCTTTTCTCTTATTTACTGCCATGTTATAACTAGCATCCCAGTGAAAACATGAAACTGGTCCCTCTTTTCTCTTTTTACTGCCATGTTATAACTAGCATCCCAGTGAAAACATGAAACTGGTTCCTCTTCTCTCTCTTCTTTACTGCCATGTTATAACTAGCATCCCAGTGAAAACATGAAACTGGTCCCTCTTCTCTCTTTACTGCCATGGTATAACTAGCATCCCAGTGAAAACATGAAACTGGTCCCTCTTTTCTCTTATTTACTGCCATGTTATAACTAGCATCCCAGTGAAAACATGAAACTGGTCCCTCTTCTCTCTTTACTGCCATGGTATAACTAGCATCCCAGTGAAAACATGAAACTGGTCCCTCTTTTCTCTCTTTACTGCCATGTTATAACTAGCATCCCAGTGAAAACATGAAACTGGTCCCTCTTTTTTCTCTTTATTGCCATGTTATAACTAGCATCCCAGTGAAAACATGAAACTGGTCCCTCTTTTCTCTCTTTACTGCCATGTTATAACTAGCATCCCAGTGAAAACATGAAACTGGTCCCTCTTTTCTCTCTTTACTGCCATCTTATAACTAGCATCCCAGTGAAAACATGAAACTGGTCCCTCTTTTCTCTCTTTACTGCCATGTTATAACTAGCATCCCAGTGAAAACATGAAACTGGTCCCTCTTTTTTTCTCTTTTACTGCCATGTTATAACTAGCATCCCAGTGAAAACATGAAACTGGTCCCTCTTTTCTCTCTTTACTGCCATGTTATAACTAGCATCCCAGTGAAAACATGAAACTGGTCCCTCTTTTCTCTCTTTACTGCCATGTTATAACTAGCATCCCAGTGAAAACATGAAACTGGTCCCTCTTTTCTCTCTTTACTGCCATGGTATAACCACCAGCACACAGAAATGCTGACCAGATTGTGCTTTTATGAGAGATTCACTTTTGAGGGGCTGATGCGGTTTCTTCGCTCAGTAGTTATTTGTCCTGTTTTTGAGGAGAGCCTCCCAGAGGGAACAGATGTGGCCACTATGCAGAGTCTCCCTGTCATGACTTTAGTAATCCATGGGTAGACAGAGGCCTTGCTCTTTCACCAGCTCAGAGGATCTGCAGATCTTTGGAGGAGGGGCTCTCCAAATAGGATCGGACCTCCATTGTGGCGTCTGCTGAGGGATTCCTTCGTGCTGCATCCCCAGTTGCTCTCTCGTCAAACAGCAGACATTTGTGGCACTACTGCTGGTGCTTCTGCTCCATCTGATCCCTCTTCTTCCTGTTGCCCTGGTGCCTGAGCCAGCTGACTGCTGGGGCTGTCCCTCCCTGCTGCTGAGGTTATTCTTGCAGTGGTTTCTGATGGCACGTGATTATATTCCATTCTGTGGAACTTTCTGTCCATTGATGAACACAGGGTGTCCATCAACTCTATGTCACACGTGGTTGCATTTGCTTCTCTCTGGCAGCAGGCTGTGATTAGCTACAGACCCTTACACAGGAGTATCATTTTTGAAGCTGTCACATAGCTGAAAAGAGAGAACAGTAACTTATTAGTTCAGGTTCATGTTTTGTCTACCGATACTACATTCTCATCTACTGCTCATATACACATATCATACTGGATTAAATAATGATGTAGTAATAGCTGCTTACTGTACCTCTCCACTGATCTCCACAGTGACCTGCTCTAAAGGTTCCAGGACTCTGCACACCTCCTCCACCACCTCCCATTCCTCTTGGGTCAGAGCATCAACAGGTGCAATGGCCAGGGTCGACATGATAGCATCCTTTGACTCAAGAAACCGCTACAACTTATAAAATGTTGAATTCCACCTTGTAGTGCAGTCTTGTTTAGGCCTCAGCTCAGGCTTCCCCATCTGGCGTTGAACCTACTGTGCTCCTGTGGAAGTATTCCACAGCTGCTTTCACTTCGTCCACAGTGGGCTTCATCACCTTCAGAGCATCTCTGACAATCAGGTTGATTGTGTGGGCAAGACATGGATGATGGGTCCATTTAAAAATGTTCATAGCTTTGGTTATGTGAGCTGCATTGTTGCTGACACAACAGACCACTTTTCCATCTACTTGCCATTCTATGGCCACTCCCAACAGTTCCTCTGCCAAGTTCTCTGAGGTGTGTCTGTCGCTGAACTCAAAGCAGTCCAGAAGACAGCTAGACATCGAAAGATCTTCAATGAAGTGACATGTAACCGACATGTAAGAAGTGGTTCCCCTTGATGTCCAGCAGTCAGTAGTAAGGCAAACTGCAGTAGCTTTTTGGACTCTTTCTCGCACTGAAGCCGCTCTCGTACAGTTGTGGAATACGTGATTTTGAAAGGATTTTCCTGCTTGGAATTGTGTACATTGGCTTTAGACTATTGCTATAATTTCTGAAACCTCTGTCCTCCACGATCGAAAATGGCTGGAAATCGGTGGCAATCATTTTAGCCAATGCAATATCAATTTGGCCTTGTTTTGCTACAGACATAGGCTTTGGCATAAACTGGTCCATGTTTTGGCAAATTCTACACTGTGCTCTAACATTGTCTACATTATTAAAATGCATCCAAATGCTACTGTGCTTCCGACTCATTTTCCAGCTGTTTTTTGCCACAGCTGTCCTTTCTCGCCTCGGCTGCTAAGTGTGTGACTGTGAGTGAGTTTGCTTGGCCCTCCCTCGCCCATCTTTGGTTCATTGGTTGACACTGGGTGTCTGATTGACAGGAACAGCAGGTGAGGCTGTTAGTCTGAGCAGACAGTCAGAACGGATGTGTGTGAGCTTGAGCATTTAAGCCTATATTATTTTATTTATTTTTTCGTTCTTTAAATTAGTTAATTATAGTAATTTAAATCTTTTGATTATTCATATCTTAATTTTGTAATAATTTTATAAATAGATTCGGCTCTTCTGATATGCGAGCCGGCTCTCAACGTTCACCTTCAAGAGCCGGCTCTTAGAGCCGACTTGTTCTCGAACAACCCATCATGGTCAATGCAGCACATGCAACAGTGTTGATGACAGCAATGCTGTTTTCTCTTTGCTTCTTAATATAAATCCACTAGCGTTCTATAGTGACACTATTAGTTTTTGTTTCTTACATCAGCAAACAGCTAGTTTGTCTTTTCTTAGCACGTTGCCCTAAATCTTGTGAGATGCTAATTGTTTGCTGCTAATGGTAATAGCTAGCTAGCTAATAAATTTACTGAGTAAGAGCAAACGTAGCTAGCTAATTCAGCATGATAATGCCAATGATGGTGTAGACCTAATTAGTATGTTGTTTGTGCAACAGTATCTTCTAAATCGAAGAGGAATATGCAAAGCAAGAATAAGTTAGCTACATGAAGTAGCTAAGAGAACATGCAATGTCGCCAAAGCTTATAGGGTCCCCTAGGAAACACTTATAAACACATTAGTTCCTACCCTGTCACAATAACTCCTTCCTGGCATTTGAATTCGTTGTCATCTCAAACAACACAGTATTCAAAGTGCCCACTATTATATTCTAACTATAGAATTAGAATAGTCATTCTATTTCCATGATTCCAACAGTTTTGCTCTAATTCGCAAGTCAAATCGCGTTTGCAACATTTGGTTAAAAAGAAGTCCTAGATGATTTGCCCATATCGTGCAGCCCTACGTGGCAGTGTGGAAATTATCTCAAATGAGCAGTGGTGTAAAGTACTTAAGTAAAAATACTTTCAAGTACTACTAACGTCATTTTTTTTGGGGGGGGGGGTATCTGTGCTTTACTTTACTATTTTTTTTCTTTTTGACAACTTTTACTTTCCTACATTCCTAAAGAAAATAGTGTACTTTTTACTCCATACATTTTCCCTGACACCTAAAAGTACTCCGTTACATTTTGAATGCTTAGAAGGACAGGACAATTCACGCACTTCTCAAGAGGACATCCCTGGTCATCTACTGCCTCTGATCTGACGGAATCACTAAACACAAATGCTTTGTTTGTAAAGGATGTCTGAGTGTTGGAGAATGCTGGCTATCCTTAAATACAAAACAAGAAAATTGTGGCCATCTGGTTAGCTTAATGTAAGGAATTTGAAATTATTTATTATTTTACTTTTGATACTTAAGTACATTTAAAAACAAAAACTTTTGAACTTTTACTCAAGTAGTATTTTTCTGGATGACTTACACTTGAGTCATTTTCTATTAAGGTATCTTTACTTTTACTACAGTATGACAATTTGATACTTTTTCCACCACTGCAATTGAGTGTAGGAAATGAAGAAATTATAAAGGTGCTGAAATTTGTTTTGGTTGAATTGAACAGTATAAAACCATCAGAATGGAGAAAGACTCATTGAAATCACTTAGAATGTATGTGTTGCCACCCTGGGATCACTCACTACTCATAAAGCACCCTGGGATCACTCACTACTCATAAAGCAAATGTAGAAATGTATTATTCAAAAACTAAAAATACAGCCCAATTTAAAAAATAAAATAAAATACCGTGATATAATCTTTTGGCCATTTCGCCCGGCCCTACGTTCTGCCCCTGAACAAGGCAGTTAACCCCACTGTTCCCCGGGAGGCCGTCGTTGTAAATAAGAATTTGTTCTTAACTGACTTGCCTAGTTAAATAATAAATGAATGGCAACAACACTGGGGGGAACAGTGCCCTTCTCTCCATCTTAACAAGCTGTCCAACAAGGCATGGGAAGTCTACCTAGTAGCCGATATCAGGGTGACAGTCACAGTAAGCACACTCGTACAACGCATTAAGCAACAGTACACCCATCATCAATACTTTTAATCCAAAATAAACAATCGTCAGTTTTCAAACTGAAAATGTACCATTATTTGTGTAAAACTAGCAGTTACATTCAACTAAGACTCATCCTCTGGCTTCAAAACAGAAGTCCAAACTTGTGCAGTATAATAGCTCAATGTACGGTAGTGGTGCAGTAAAAAACACGCACTTCACAGCTATAAAGGAAATATACAAATAAATTATATAACCAATAGGATCTCACTAGCTTGTGTTTGGCTCCACCCACCTCCTTGCTTGTTCTGCCCAATATGATTAATTCCCTCCCATTGGAAACGACAGGCTCTGGTCTATCTTGGGTGAGTTTTAAAATTCTTTACCTCTACCTCTTCACGGGTCAGCCATATTTGCACTCCTCCTAGATGGATTAGCTGACAATGTTGGGAAGACTATGTGCGCGCTTCAATGGGGCAGAAGTCTGTGAGTCGTTGTCATTCCGGATGGCCAGGTACAGTGCCTTGCGAAAGTATTCGGCCCCCTTGAACTTTGCGACCTTTTGCCACATTTCAGGCTTCAAACATAAAGATATAAAACTGTATTTTTTTGTGAAGAATCAACAACAAGTGGGACACAATCATGAAGTGGAACGACATTTATTGGATATTTCAAACTTTTTTAACAAATCAAAAACTGAAAAATTGGGCGTGCAAAATTATTCAGCCCCCTTAAGTTAATACTTTGTAGCGCCACCTTTTGCTGCGATTACAGCTGTAAGTCGCTTGGGGTATGTCTCAGTTTTGCACATCGAGAGACTGAAATTGTTTCCCATTCCTCCTTGCAAAACAGCTCGAGCTCAGTGAGGTTGGATGGAGAGCATTTGTGAACAGCAGTTTTCAGTTCTTTCCACAGATTCTCGATTGGATTCAGGTCTGGACTTTGACTTGGCCATTCTAACACCTGGATATGTTTATTTTTTAACCATTCCATTGTTGATTTTGCTTTATGTTTTGGATCATTGTCTTGTTGGAAGACAAATCTCCGTCCCAGTCTCAGGTCTTTTGCAGACTCCATCAGGTTTTCTTCCAGAATAGTCCTGTATTTGGCTCCATCCATCTTCCCATCAATTTTAACCATCTTCCCTGTCCCTGCTGAAGAAAAGCAGGCCCAAACCATAATGCTGCCACCACCATGTTTGACAGTGGGTATGATGTGTTCAGGGTGATGAGCTGTGTTGCTTTTACACCAAACATAATGTTTTGCATTGTTGCCAAAAAGTTCAATTTTGGTTTCATCTGACCAGAGCACCTTCTTCCACATGTTTGGTGTGTCTCCCAGGTGGCTTGTGGCAAACTTTAAATGACACTTTTTATGGATATCTTTAAGAAATGGCTTTCTTCTTGCCACTCTTCCATAAAGGCCAGATTTGTGCAATATACAACTGATTGTTGTCCTATGGACAGAGTCTCCCACCTCAGCTGTAGATCTCTGCAGTTCATCCAGAGTGATCATGGGCCTCTTGGCTGCATCTCTGATCAGTCTTCTCCTTGTATGAGCTGAAAGTTTAGAGGGACGGCCAGGTCTTGGTAGATTTGCAGTGGTCTGATACTCCTTCCATTCCAATATTATCGCTTGCACAGTGCTCCTTGGGATGTTTAAAGCTTGGGAAATCTTTTTGTATCCAAATCCGGCTTTAAACTTCTTCACAACAGTATCTCGGACCTGCCTGGTGTGTTCCTTGTTCTTCATGATGCTCTCTGCGCTTTTAACGGACCTCTGAGACTATCACAGTGCAGGTGCATTTATACGGAGACTTGATTATACACAGGTGGATTGTATTTATCATCATTAGTCATTTAGGTCAACATTGGATCATTCAGAGATCCTCACTGAACTTCTGGAGAGAGTTTTGCACTGAAAGTAAAGGGGCTGAATAATTTTGCACGCCCAATTTTTCAGTTTTTGATTTGTTAAAAAAGTTTGAAATATCCAATAAATGTCGTTCCACTTCATGATTGTGTCCCACTTGTTGTTGATTCTTCACAAAAAAATACAGTTTTATATCTTTATGTTTGAAGCCTGAAATGTGGCAAAAGGTCGCAAAGTTTAAGGGGGCCGAATACTTTCGCAGGGCACTGTAGCTACCAACAATTACAAGGAACTGTCATGTTGGGAATCGTAAGTGACCAGTTTCATCTTGTTCTTGATAACATGTCTTGTTTAGAGGTGTTTTCACTGATTTCATGTTAATGCTAATATGGCTACAATTTGCTATAACAATCACAGCAGGTGCTTATTGTGCAAGTTTATTTATGTTTTCGATAAACATTGGATGCAAAATATAGTTTACATGTTGTCAACAATCTAAGCCGACCACGTCTGTTTTGCCCCATATTTGCGCACACGTCAGTTTTGTTGCTAAACAACCAACCCGTCTATAGGAATACATGGAATTCTACACTATTTCAGTTAAATGTTTTGAGGTCAAAGTTCAGTGAATTCGGAAAGTATTCAGACCCCTTGACTGTTTTCCACATTTTGTTACGTTACAGCCTTACTCTAAAATGGATTAAATATGTTTTTCTTCATCAATCTACACACAATACCCCATAATGACAAAGCGAAAACAGGTTTTTAGAAATGTTTGCAAAGAACAGAAATACCTTATTTACCTAAGTATTCAGACCGTTTGCTATGAAACTCCAAATTTAGCTCAGGTGCATCCTGTTTACATTGATCATCTTTGTTTCTACAACTTGATTGGAGTCCACCTGTGGTAAACTCAAATGATTTGGAAAGGCAAACACCTGTCTATATGAGGTGCCACAGTGCATGTCAGAGCAAAAACCAAGCCATGAGGTTGAAGGAATTCAGTAAAAGGCCACTCCTCAGTAAAAGGCCACTCCTCAGTAAAAGGCCACTCCTCAGTAAAAGGCCACTCCTCAGTAAAAGGCCACTCCCTCAGTAAAAGGCCACTCCTCAGTAAAAGGCCACTCCTCAGTAAAAGGCCACTCCTCAGTAAAAGGCCACTCCTCAGTAAAAGGCCACTCCTCAGTAAAAGGCCACTCCTCAGTAAAATGCCACTCCTCAGTAAAAGGCCACTCCTCAGTAAAAGGCCACTCCTCAGTAAAATGCCACTCCTCAGTAAAATGCCACTCCTCAGTAAAAGGCCACTCCTCAGTAAAAGGCCACTCCTCAGTAAAAGGCCACTCCTCAGTAAAAGGCCACTCCCTCAGTAAAAGGCCACTCCCTCAGTAAAAGGCCACTCCTCAGTAAAAGGCCACTCCCTCAGTAAAAGGCCACTCCTCAGTAAAAGGCCACTCCCTCAGTAAAAGGCCACTCCCTCAGTAAAAGGCCACTCCTCAGTAAAAGGCCACTCCCTCAGTAAAAGACCACTCCCTCAGTAAAAGGCCACTCCCTCAGTAAAAGGCCACTCCCTCAGTAAAAGGCCACTCCCTCAGTAAAAGGCCACTCCCTCAGTAAAAGGCCACTCCTCAGTAAAAGGCCACTCCTCAGTAAAAGGCCACTCCCTCAGTAAAAGGCCACTCCTCAGTAAAAGGCCACTCCTCAGTAAAAGGCCACTCCTCAGTAAAAGGCCACTCCCTCAGTAAAAGGCCACTCCCTCAGTAAAAGGCCACTCCTCAGTAAAAGGCCACTCCCTCAGTAAAAGGCCACTCCTCAGTAAAAGGCCACTCCCTCAGTAAAAGGCCACTCCCTCAGTAAAAGGCCACTCCTCAGTAAAAGGCCACTCCCTCAGTAAAAGGCCACTCCCTCAGTAAAAGGCCACTCCCTCAGTAAAAGGCCACTCCCTCAGTAAAAGGCCACTCCCTCAGTAAAAGGCCACTCCTCAGTAAAAGGCCACTCCTCAGTAAAAGGCCACTCCCTCAGTAAAAGGCCACTCCCTCAGTAAAAGGCCACTCCTCAGTAAAAGGCCACTCCCTCAGTAAAAGGCCACTCCTCAGTAAAAGGCCACTCCTCAGTAAAAGGCCACTCCTCAGTAAAAGGCCACTCCCTCAGTAAAAGGCCACTCCCTCAGTAAAAGGCCACTCCTCAGTAAAAGGCCACTCCTCAGTAAAAGGCCACTCCTCAGTAAAAGGCCACTCCTCAGTAAAAGGCATATGACAGCCGCTTGTAGTTTGCCAAAAGACTCTCAGACCAGGAGAAACAACATTCTCTGGTCTGATGAAACCAAGATTGGAGGAAACCTGGTACCATCCCTACTCTGAAGCATGGTGGTGGCAGCATCATGCTGTGGGGATGTTTTTCAGTGGCAGGGGACTGGGAGACCAACACCATAATTTACAAACAAAGCATGTGCTTAGTGAGTCCGCCAGATCAGAGGCAGTAGGGATGACCAGGGAGGTTATCTTGATAAGTGTGTGAGTTAGACAATTATCCTGTCCTGCTAAGCATTCAAAATGTAACGACTACTTTTGGGTGTCAGGGAAAATGTATGGAGTAAATGTACATTATTTTCTTTAGCAATGTAGTGAAGTAAAAGTTGTCAAAAATATAAATAGTAAAGTACAGATACCCAAAAAACGACATAAGTAGTACTTTAAAGTATTTTTACAAAATTACTTTACACCACTGGTGCCAAGCGTGTAGAATCATACTCAAGAAGACTCAAGGCTGTAATTGCTGCAAAAAGTGCTTCAACAAAGTACTGAGTAAAGGGTCTGAATACTTATGTAAATGTAATATTTTGTTTTATTTGTTATAAATTTGCTAGGGGAAAGAAAAACAACAGTTTTTGCTTTGTCATTATGGGGTGTTGTGTGTAGATTGACGAGGGGGGGGGGAAACTATTTAATCCATTTTAGAATGAGGCTGTAACGTAGCCACATGTGGATAAAGGTCAAGGGGTCTGAGTACATTCCAAATGCACTTGAATTATTTTTGTTGTTGTTGTAGAGGAGACAGTAACATTAGTCATCTAAGATGTTTTTAGAAATATGCATTAAGGTGTCTATAATAGAATACATCTGGCAAAAATGAATGTAGACATTTCTATAGTTTCCCAAATATTTTTTACAATGGTGTGGGAGAGCCAAGCTGCAGGCATGGTGGCTTCAACACAATGGTGGGGGAGTTCCAAGATGGAGGCATTGTGGCTTCAACACAATGGTGGGGGAGTTCCAAGATGGAGGCATTGTGGCTTCAACACAATGGTGGGGGAGTGCCAAGATGGAGGCATTGTGGCTTCAACATGATGGTGGGGGAGTGCCAAGATGGAGGCATTGTGGCTTCAACATGATGGTGGGGGAGTGCCAAGATGGAGGCATTGTGGCTTCAACACAGCACCCTTAATTAGTAATTTAGTGTGTATATTTAAATCATTGGGCTCAGCATCTGCTCTGACCACCAACTGTCTGTCATGTGCGCGCTAAGAAGTAGATCATGCTGCAGGCAGCATAGAGAGGGAAAATGCATGTTTAGAGCTGATAAATGATCACACGGTGCAAGAGTGAATGCAGTCAATTGATTATTGAATGTTATCAATGGACACAGCTTTGTAAAACCAAATCATGCATAGCCTGCCTCTGCTCAACACTCAAACTCGAATGAATCGTTGGGTGGCTGCTGCAGTTCGCAAATGATAGCTTATTGGGCAAATCTCTCTCCTGGGGCAGTCAAAAAATTGCATTCCGTTCATAATCTATTTCGGTGGCGGCCGCACCTAGACTTTGTTTCAAATGTCAAAAAAATAACTTTATTTGTATGCTTATCAATCACAGTTTCACGCACAGTTTTATACTTTTCAGTCACAGATGTCAGATCCCATAAAGATGAGAGCTCCAATATGGTGAACGAGAGGCTTGTGGAATCATGATTCTTTTGAGTTTTTAGTTCATTGTTCGCCGATAGGGGATCCAGCATGTTCTGGGCATTACTGAATCAAATTAACCAAATTAGTCAAAATATTTTGACTGAAAGAGTCTAAAAGATCCAAGTCAATAAAAAGAGCCGTACTTCCCATCACTACTGAATGTGCCCTTTCGAGAGGATCACTTTTGTCAAGTCCCCTTTTCAATTGTGTTGCATTATGGGGATAAAAATTGTCCGACTTGTGCCTACATATCTTCTAGCAGGTTACCATTTTTCGTCATGAATCTTGTTCTGGAGCCAGCTCAGCAGTGGTCACTAGCTAGCACAGCCACAAAGTCATCAAATCTGATTTTAAACCTACCTTTAACCACACTACTAACCCTAATGCCTAACTTTAAATTAAGATCAAAAAGTACATTTTTGTTTTCATACATTTAGCAATATAGCAATTTTTTTTTTTACTTTTCAGCTGGCCTACTTGATTTACAAGGCAGAGTGAGTGAATTTGGCTGTTTCTCTTCCTGTGTCTGTACCTGGCACCTCTTCCATTACCTTTCTTTACCACTGAAGAGGAGGGCTTGTGGCTGCTGGCCCTCTCTCCACAACCAGACTTCCATGTCTAACAGCCAGCCAACGCTCACTGGCAGTAGGTGGATTTCCAACATGGAATTCTCTGACAGAACTGGCTCTGTTGGGATGGCAAACCAGACTGGCAGCACAACAGGTCACAACACATCAGTCGTGTCATGTGTGGTGAATCATTTCTCTGACTAGTCTGGAGACATGGCATGTTGACAAGACAGTGGTAGAGAAGAGGGAAAAGGGTTTTGGAAAGCAAGGGAATAAACGGCCTGTAGGGGACAAAGCCAATGCATGACATGTTGATTATTGGGTTTCTCGCAGTGCGCATGCCTGCCAAGTATCTGAGTCAGTCAGACTCATGGAGTCGAGCAGCAGCTTGCCTATTGGTGAACATTTTGAAGCCTAAAAGTTCAGAAAAGGAAGACATTGGGATGCATAAATAATGGCACACTATCTCCTATATAGTGCACTACGTTTGACCAGTGCCCTATGATCCTTATGGGGCCCTGCTCAAAAGTAGTGCACTGTATAGGGATAGGGTGTCATTTCAGATGTAGCCATGAGGTGGATCTACAGGCCTTCTGCTGAACAAGGTGCCCCAGAGGACTGGAGGAAAATATCAGCTGCCCAGACACACACTAGCTGCAGGGAGGAAAGTGATACAATGAAATGAATGACTTCTCCAGGGAGCGTGTATGTGTGCGTGTGTGTGTGAGAGATGTAGAGGTCTTCACAGGTCCAACAAGTTGAACCCGTTTTGAAATGGACCTGTGTCTTTCCCACCCGGACCCAATATGCATATTTTTGTTGTTGTATATATAGACACATTCTGAACGGACCCGAGGACAGGGAGGGAGGGAAGCAGTAGAAAAGTCATTTGTTTTGGGCTAACTGAGGCTGCAGTTACAAACAACAACAACTCCATTCAGAATATTAAGTAGCAGCCTACCTGTTGGCTCTTGGTCGTTGTAGCCTGTCCTTCTCCTTTAACATGGTGCGATCCTCTATGACTGTAGCCTATTGCTGCTTTGATGACCTATGATTGGCCAATAACAACAACAAGCTACACGCGCCACTCTCATGAAAAGCAAAGAGCAGTAGCATAAATTATACAATTGTTCTCTTTCTCTCTCTACTGAAGCAGTCACGTTTGGATCTATATTGGTACTTCCGGACAAATTACACATACCCGAGACCCATGAAAATCACACCAGATCCAGGCCCGTGACATTATTTAGAATTCTTGATCCGAACCCTCTCGGGTATAGGTGGATCTGCGAAGAACTGCAGTGTGATGCGCTCATGTGTTTATAACCCAGAAGTTGGCCACTTCCTCACTCCACTCCAGTGTTGGTCTCTTAAGGTATTCCTCAGCCAGAATGGAATGTTGTTTTCTTCGTAATCATGGAGTCAGTTTTCCAGTGGTTGTCTCAGGACATTCCTAAAATAAATGACATTGTCAAAGGGTTGCCTTGTCAAAGGGTTCCCTCACTTACACGTACTGTATATTTACAGTATATACACTGAGTGTACAAAACATGAAGCACAACTTTCTAATATATATATACATATATATCCCTGTGTCGAAAGCATTCCACAGGGATGCTGGCCCATGTTGTGTCAAGTTGCCTGGATGTCCTTTGGGTGGTGGCCAGTTCTTGATACACACATGGGCAACAGTTGAGCGTGAAAAACCCAGCAGCATGGTACATCAAAATCCTGTATCTTGCCCATTCACCCTCTGAATGGCACACACATGCACAATCCATGTCTCTTATTGTCTCAAGACGTAACACTCTTTTATTTAATCTGTCTCCTCTCATTCATCTACACCGATTTGAAGTGGATTTAACAAGTGACCTCAACAAGGGATCATAGCTTTCACCTGGATTCACCTGGTCAGTCTGTGTCATGGGAAAAGCATCTTAATGTTTTTTTTTATAAACTGTGTGGGTTTTTGCCCTGAATGCTGATTGGCTGACCGCCATTGAATATATCAGATCATATACCATGGGTATGAGACAACTTTTATTTATACTGCTCTGGTAACCAGTTTATAACAGCAATAAGGCACTTCAGGGTTTGTGGTATATGACCAATATATCACGGCTAAGGGCTGTATCCAGGCACCCTGCGTTGCGTCTTGATTAAGAACAGCCCGTAGTCATGGTATATTGGCCATATACCACACCCCCAGGCCTTATTGCTTAAGTATACTCAGTGTCGAAGACTATGATAAAGCTCAGGAATAGCTATGAGCGCTGTCTGTGATGGTGCCATTTTAACCTTCACTCGACCTCTCAGTCACATCTGTGAGAAGTGGCTTCGCCCTGCTGTACTTCACAGAAGGTACAAGCTGTCATGTTGACATTTAAGTGACACACGTCATATACAACTTTGTCAGTTATAAACAGACTCATTATACACGTCTTACTTCAGTTATTAGCTACTTTATTCATAAAAAACTGGAAGGACATCTGTGGTCATAGTTTTCTATGGATGTGCACAAACAAACACTTGGCTAACAGACAGAGAGAAACTTTCCACTGACTAATGAACTCTACAGGAAGATTAATGACATGCATTTCTCACAATGTGCTATTACATGATAATACCAGTTAACTATCAATTGTGTTGAAGACTTCAGAATATTTACTTGTAGAAAATACTACTAAGCAGTAAGGCTACTTCCATCTTGTCAATAAAAACCAGCTGAAAGGGATCATTAGCATTACTGTGATTTTCTCCTTGTTGATCATAACAAGATACGCATCAGAAAGTCTTCTGTAACCCTCTTGTACTCCGCTCCCCTTTTCCCAACAGTCGATGACCATGGAGGCAGCAGAGGTTCAGCAGGGAGGAGACACAGCAGTGTCAGAGACAGACAGCCAACAGATCGCCCACTCTCAGGTTAGTACCCTGCCACATACTGGTACAGCACCTCATCACTACTACCACTCTCAGGTTAGTACCCTGCCACATACTGGTACAGCACCTCATCACTACTACCACTCTCAGGTTAGTACCCTGCCACATACTGGTTAGCACCTCATCACCTGCCACATACTGGTACAGCACCTCATCACTACTACCACTCTCAGGTTAGTACCCTGCCACATACTGGTACAGCACCTCATCACTACTACCACTCTCAGGTTAGTACCCTGCCACATACTGGTACAGCACCTCATCACTACTACCACTCTTAGTACCCTGCCAGGTTAGTACCCTGCCATACTGGTATACTGGTACAGCACCTCATCACTACTACCACTCACAGGTTAGTACCCTGCCACATACTGGTACAGCACCTCATCACTACTACCACTCTCAGGTTAGTCTCAGGTTAGTACCCTGCCACATACTGGTACAGCACCTCATCACTACTACCACTCTCAGGTTAGTACCCTGCCACATACTGGTACAGCACCTCATCACTACTACCACTCACAGGTTAGTACCCTGCCACATACTGGTACAGCACCTCATCACTACTACCACTCACAGGTTAGTACCCTGCCACATACTGGTACAGCACCTCATCACTACTACCACTCACAGGTTAGTCTACACTGCCTCCCTGTCTCTCTACCACACACTGCTACATCTACCACATGCTGCTGCTACACACTACTACATACTCACTGACTGATAGGGTATGTGCTGACACTCCACACACATGGCAGAGATCTATGACTGACAGAGAGACGGTAATCAGCATGACCCTGTAGTACTACAAATCTGGTCACCTACCAGAGGAGGCTGGTGGGAGGAGCTATAGGGGGATGGCTCATTGTAATGGCTGGAATGCAAGCAGGAGACAGTAAAATGGCCAGGTGACCAAGCCGAGACAGTAGAATGTCACAGAATATACTGTACATACTTACATCACTCACACTACCGTTCCATTCTCATACACACAAGAAATTTGTACAGTTGATGTCGGAAGTTTACATACACTTAGGTTGGAGTAATTAAAACTAGTTTTTCAACCACTCCACACATTTTTTGTTAACAAACTATAGTTTTGGCAAGTCGGTTAGGACATCTACTTTGTGCATGACACAAGTAATTTTTCCAACAATTGTTTACAGACAGATTATTACACTTCACTGTATCACAATTCCAGTGGGTCAGAAGTTTACATGCACTAAGTTCACTGTGCCTTTAAACAGCTCAGAAAATTCTAGAAAATTATGTCATGACTTTAGAAGCTTCTGATAGGCTAATTGACATAATTTGAGTCAATTGGTGGTGTGGATGTATTTCAAGGCCAACCTTCAAACACAGTACCTCTTTGCTTGACATCATGGGAAAATCTGAGGAAATCAGCCATGACCTCAGAGAGAAAATTGTAGACCTCCACAAGTCTGGTTCATCCTTGGGAGCAATTTCCAAACGCCTGAAGGTACCACGTTCATCTGTACAAACAATAGTACCAAAGGAGAAGCACCATAGCCGTCATGCCGCTCAGGAAGGAGACGCGTTCTGTCTCCTAGAGATGAATGTACTTTGGTGGGAAAAGTGCAAATCAATCCCAGAACAACAGCAAAGGACCTTGTGAAGATGCTGGAGGAAACAGGTACAAAAGTATCTATATCCACAGTAAAACGAGTCCTATATCGACATAATCTGAAAGGCTGCTCAAGCAAGGAAGAAGCCACTGCTCCAAAACCGCCATTAAAAAAAGCCAGACTACGGTTTGCAACTGCACATGTGGACAAATATCGTACTTCTTGGAGAAATGTCCTCTGGTCTGATGAAACAAAAATAGAACTGTTTGGCCATAATGACCATCGTTATGTTCGGAGGAAAAAGAGGGAGGCTTGCAAGCCGAAGAACACCATCACAACCGTGAAGCACGGGGGTGGCATCATCATGTTGTGGGGGTACTTTGCTGCAGGAGGGACTGGTGCACTTCACAAAATAGATGGCATCATGAGGACGGAAAATTATGTGGATATATTGATGCAATATGTCAAGACATCAGTCAGGAAGTTAAAGCTGGGTCGCAAATGGGTCTTCCAAATGGACAATGACCCCAAGCATACTTCCAAAGTTGTGGCAAAATGGCTTAAGGACAACAAAGTCAAGATGTTGGAGTGGCCATCACAAAGCCCTGACCTCAAGTTAAACAATTTACACAAGGACACAAGTTAAACAATTTAAAGGCAATGCTACCAAATACTAATTAAGTGTATGTAAATGTCTGGCCCACTGGGAATGTGATGATAGAAATAAAAGCTGAAATAAATCATTCTCTCTACTTTTATTCTGACATTTCACATTCTTAAAATAAAGTGGTGATCCTAACTGACCTAAGACAGGGAATGTTTACTCGGATTAAATGTCAGGAATTGTGAAAAACTGTGTTTAAGTGTATTTGGCTAAGGTGTATTCAACTGTACCCATACAGACACAAAATAATGTATTTTATAAATGTACGTAGTATGGCCCAGAAAACCCCAAGTTTTTCCATACTAGGAGAGACTCGGGGGTTCTAGTCATAGGTGTGTCCCCCCTGGACAGCAGGATTATGTTTATGCTTTGCAGGTTTCCATGGCAGCGGGCCACGCCACGTCCAGTGGTCCTACGGTCACCCTGGTGCAGCTGCCCAACGGTCAGACGGTCCAGGTTCACGGGGTCATCCAGGCTGCTCAGCCCTCGGTCATACAGTCACCACAGGTCCAGACTGTTCAGGTGAGTAGACCTTCTCATCTAACCTTTTATTTGTAGAGGTTTGTCTCATTAAGATAAATAAAAATACCTACAACTTTAGCTTAGATACACCAACTTTGCACCCTGGGTACAACTCTGACCACCACAACAGGACACAAGAAGAATATACTGTGATGGAGCTAGTATTATTTCACAGCCCAGCACTAACACACCTGATTGAACTGTTTCAGATCTCCAACATAGCAGAGAGTGAAGACTCCCAGGAGTCAGTGGACAGTGTGACTGACTCTCAGAAACGTAGAGAGATCCTCTCACGACGCCCCTCATACAGGTACACTTTGATGTTTGTGTGATAATGCTGTACTGTGATGACTGTTAGTGTGTTTTATCTAACGTCCTGACCTCTGACCCTAACAGAAAGATCCTGAATGACTTGTCATCGGGTGACACCCCGGGGGTTCCCAGGATTGAGGAAGAGAAGTCAGAGGAGGACCTAGCGCCTGCCATCACCACGGTTACCATGCCCACATCATGCCCTATCTACCAGACCAGCAGTGGCCAGTACAGTATGTCACCTTTGACCCTTCGTTCTTTTACTCAATAATGTCACTGACAAAGAGTTTATTTACAGTAAGAGGGTAGTTTAAGCAAGATCGTTGTTTATGTTGCAACCTTATTCACAAACTCTCTCCCATCTCTCTCTAATTCTCTCTCGCCCCCTCCCTTTCTTTCTATCTCCCTCTCCTCTCTCAGTCGCCATCACCCAAGGCGGTGCAATCCAGTTGGCCAATAACGGAACAGACGCGGTCCAGGGACTGCAGACCCTGACCATGTCTAACGCTGCGGCCGCCCAGCAGGGCACCACCATCCTGCAGTACGCCCAGACCTCGGACGGCCAGCAGATCCTGGTGCCCAGCAACCAGGTGGTAGTGCAAGGTGAGTGGTAGTGCAAGGTGAGTGGTAGTGCAAGGTGAGTGGTAGTGCAAGGTGAGTGGTAGTGCATGGTGAGTGGTAGTGCATGGTGAGTGGTAGTGCAAGGTGAGTGGTAGTGCATGGTGAGTGGTAGTGCAAGGTGAGTGGTAGTGCATGGTGAGTGGTAGTGCATGGTGAGTGGTAGTGCATGGTGAGTGGTAGTGCATGGTGAGTGGTAGTGCATGGTGAGTGGTAGTGCAAGGTGGTAGTGGTAGTGGTAGTGCAAGGGGAGTGGTAGTGCATGGTGAGTGGTAGTGCAAGGGTAGTGGTAGTGCATGGTGAGTGGTAGTGCAAGGGGAGTGGTAGTGCATGGTGAGTGGTAGTGCATGGTGAGTGGTAGTGCAAGGGGAGTGGTAGTGCATGGTGAGTGGTAGTGCATGGTGAGTGGTAGTGCAAGGTGAGTGGTAGTGCAAGGGGAGTGGTAGTGCAAGGTGAGTGGTAGTGCATGGTGAGTGGTAGTGCATGGTGAGTGGTAGTGCATGGTGAGTGGTAGTGCATGGTGAGTGGTAGTGCAAGGGGAGTGGTAGTGGTAGTGCATGGTGAGTGGTAGTGCATGGTGAGTGGTAGTGCATGGTGAGTGGTAGTGCAAGGGGAGTGTGGTAGTGCATGGTGAGTGGTAGTGCATGGTGAGTGGGAGTGGTAGTGCAAGGTGAGTGGTGGTAGTGCATGGTGAGTGGTAGTGCAAGGTGGTAGTGCAGTGGTAGTGCATGGTGAGTGGTAGTGCATGGTGAGTGGTGGTAGTGCATGGTGAGTGGTAGTGCAAGGTGAGTGGTAGTGCAAGGGGAGTGGTAGTGCATGGTGAGTGGTAGTGCATGGTGAGTGGTAGTGCATGGTGAGTGGTAGTGCATGGTGAGTGGTAGTGCATGGTGAGTGGTAGTGCAAGGTGAGTGGTAGTGCATGGTGAGTGGTAGTGCATGGTGAGTGGTAGTGCATGGTGAGTGGTAGTGCAAGGTGAGTGGTAGTGCATGGTGAGTGGTAGTGCAAGGGGAGTGGTAGTGCATGGTGAGTGGTAGTGCATGGTGAGTGGTAGTGCATGGTGAGTGGTAGTGCAAGGTGAGTGGTAGTGCATGCAGTGGTAGTGCATGGTGAGTGGTAGTGGTAGTGCATGGTGAGTGGTAGTGCATGGTGAGTGGTAGTGCATGGTGAGTGGTAGTGCAAGGTAGAGTGGTAGTGCATGGTGAGTGGTAGTGCAAGTGGTGTGCATGGTGAGTGGTAGTGCAAGGTGAGTGGTAGTGCAAGGGGAGTGGTAGTGCATGGTGAGTGGTAGTGCATGGTGAGTGGTAGTGCAAGGGGAGTGGTAGTGCAAGGGTGGTAGTGGTAGTGCATGGTGAGTGGTAGTGCATGGTGAGTGGTAGTGCATGGTGAGTGGTAGTGCAAGGGGAGTGGTAGTGCAAGGGGAGTGGTAGTGCATGGTGAGTGGTAGTGCAAGGGGAGTGGTAGTGCATGGTGAGTGGTAGTGCATGGTGAGTGGTAGTGCATGGTGAGTTGTAGTGCAAGGGTAGTGCAGTGGTAGTGCATGGTGAGTGGGTGAGTGGTAGTGCAAGGGAGTGGTAGTGGTGGAGTGGTAGTGCATGGTGAGTGGTAGTGCATGGTGAGTGGTAGTGCATGGTGAGTTGTAGTGCATGGTGAGTGGTAGGTGAGTGGTAGTGCAAGGTGAGTGGTAGTGCAAGGTGAGTGGTAGTGCAAGGTGAGTGGTAGTGCATGGTGAGTTGTAGTGCAAGGTGAGTGGTAGTGCAAGGTGAGTGGTAGTGCATGGTGAGTGGTAGTGCAAGGGGTTATCCTGGGTGCCAGGTCATCTGTATATCAGTAATCCATTGCAACTGCAATGTAGTAGATTTCTAAACGATGGTTCCATAATTCACCTCCTGGATCATGCCATTGTTCCCCAGCTGCGTCTGGAGATGTGCAGGCCTACCAGATCCGCACGGTCCCCAACAGCACCATCACCTCTGGGGTGGTCATGGCTTCCTCCCCTGCCCTGTCTGGCCAGGGGGGCCCAGAGGTAGAAGTTACCCGCAAGAGAGAGGTCAGACTCATGAAGAACAGGTAAGGACATACAGTCAGAGTGAGGTTCTCTTTGGTTATGGTCCACTGGGAACTCCATCTAGCCAAACATTATAAGGGCTCATACATGCTACAAGTAATGCGTTTCACCTGTCTGCATTAAGTCAAGTGTAACCAAGATCCTAGAGATATGCTGTGTACCATCCCATACTAACTGAGCCAATAGCCGGAGGTTTCCCTGACTGTGTCTTGGTCCTTGTTGTGCCACACAGAGAGGCGGCCCGCGAGTGTCGCAGGAAGAAGAAGGAGTATGTCAAGTGTCTGGAGAACCGCGTGGCCGTGCTGGAGAACCAGAACAAAACCCTGATAGAGGAACTGAAAGCACTTAAAGACCTGTACTGCCATAAATCTGAATAGCCCCAAACTACCCCATCAGACTGCCCACCGACCTGTACAGACTCTGCCAAGCGTTTGCCCCCAGGCATGACCCCTGACATCTGAAGCAAGAGGATGTGAGAGAGAAGACAGAATGAAAATGGATTGATGGACGGGAGATCAGTGACGGACAGTGCTTTGTGGGAATTGTAGTTTTGTAGGTAAACACAACCACCCCAGCCAATACGTCCCCCAACCTCCCAACCATCCAATCTATTTTCACCATGTCTTCTCTCTCACATCCTCTTGCTTCCACTCCTTCTTCTCCCGCTCACTTGTTATCCACCTTTTCTTTTATCTTCTCTCCCAACTTGTCTCAATATTATCACATCGTGGAACACGAAAGATGAGGATTCATGTGTCAGTTGTGGATCCAGAGATAACGTGATGAAACAAAACACGAACTCTTACACTATTCAAGCTTCTTGTTTGGGGTTTGTTTACTGGGAAGTCAAGTCACGGACTTCCCACAATGTTAGTCATTTTTTTATTAACCCGAAGCCTCTTATGTAATCACTAACAATGGTTAGCCAATCAAACAAGAGGGTTAGTGTCTGACTGTCCAATAAGCTCAAGAGGAGGTCAAAACAAGGAAGTCAAGACAGCCTCTAGAACCCTGGTATTGGAGTCCGTTAGGACATGTATATGAGATTGCTTTGCACAGTAGATCAGATGAGATCAGATCATGTTGTTTTGAGTTAAACCTCCATGATCAAGATAACCCATCAACTCAAGAGTCATCTTCCATTTCAACAATCTTGGGTGTTTTCTTCCCTTTGTTACTTGTTGATATCTGAGATTTTATAAACTTTTGTTACACTCTAAAGATGTAGGTTGTTGCTGGGTGGTGGTGGAATTTGGATCCCATATAACTACTAAAGGAAACACACTAATATCTGCAGATAGGAACCAATTGTCAGTACACTCCACAGCCTGAAATTCACCCAAGTAAATCTTGCTGGAATAGATCATTTTGTTATCTCCGGCATAGATCCATACACATATGTACAGTGAGTGAATGACTGTACATGCAGACATATGATTACATATGACGTAACAATAGGTTTACTTAGGACTTGGGATCCATCTTCCAACGTCACATACTTTGTGTTCTGTTTATGATTGGATAAAGTACTACCATATTGTATTACATATGAGTTATTTTTCTGTTGATATTATTACTGTACATGGAGCCTACAGCATGTGTAGATTTTGCTATGATATTTCTATTGATTTGGGAGAAAAAAATCCTTATGCATTATATGAAACCAATATAGATTTACGTATTTGTACCATACACTGCAGTACATAAAATGCAAACAACATACAGTACATCTCTATTCCTTTAGCTTACCAGGCTTATCACAATGCCAGCTGATAAAAGGCCTTTTTTAAACTCCTCTGCTCATCTTTAGGTTTTGTTAACCTAACGTAGCAGGCGTTTCTCTCTTTCTGGTCCTGACGAGAAAAAGAAACTGTCAGGAGAGGTTCTGTTCTGCACTGTTGAACCAATCCTGTAAATGTGGAGGAGGAGCTAAGATGGCGGCTTGTTAACGTCTGAAAACGGAAGTGTCGTCACAGGCTCTCTTTCCATTCCCCCTGAAAATCAGATGCATCCGGTAGAGTCCCAACCCGCACAGAGTGCCTTTTCTAGACAGACAAGTGGACAGCCTGTTTGAAGTTATTACGGACCCACAAGATATATCACTTCAATTATTGCTCTAGGTTTCATTTGGCTGTAAATGGCTAAGAAATCAATTTGATGTTTCCTGCCACACCACTCATCTGTACAGAGGACTGAGAGCCCCAAGTGGTTGTAAAATCCTCGAGTGAACGTTGTAACAGGTTTACTACAAATGTATTTTATCACAGAGGCCTGTGAAATGTTTTGTTTTTTTGTTACTTGTTATATTTTTCCTTGTAGAAAAGGCAGCAACACCATGATGCACCGAAGCTGTTTTCCTTTTTGTCATGTGTAATGTCACAGTACAGTAAATGCATTTGTTTTAGTTTTTATTCATTGTGCTTTATGAATAAGAATTAATTTTAGACACCAGAACGCTATTGTTCAGCCAGTTCCAAACCTGTAATATCTCAATACAAAACTTGATCTGTGGAAATAATCAGTACCAAAATCCTAGTTTGTTAGTATTTTTGTATTCAGGAGGACACATCGGGAATCTAAATATTTTCAATCTGGGTGAACCATGAAAAACAAATCAACACATTGGAATTTCAAAAACTATCTTCAATGTGAATACTCAGATTTATCTCACACTCATCTAACATAAAGCATTGCTTCCTGAGTTTTCAGTTTGCTGTTGGGGTGGGGATAAAGTGTAGCCTAAATATGACTGATGAAGTTTGTTAATGCTTTGTATTTTTACTGTGTTTGTATGTTGAGATTAAGTCAATCCAGTGTTGCTCTTTTTTATACATTAAAGGACTGTTTCAAATGTACTGTATTCATCACGTTATCTGAATGTTGTAAATAGGGAAGTGGGTTGGGGTGAAATGGTCACAGAAAGAAGTGTGATTGTACAATGGCACCACTGTAATTGTGTTCTTCTGTTGTGAGCAAATGGCAAAGCCATCCATTGATTTGTATGGATAATCCCTCTTTCCTGGCCCTACAGTGTTTCACACAGACGATTTGACGTGATAAATTGCAGAGGTGATCTCTTAGCAAAGGTTTGTCAGGGTAGATTATGCATTCATGCTGAGGGAATGCAATTTGACACAAGCACACCTTGAGCCTCAGCTTTGCCGACTTTGGAAAAAACTTGTATTTTATGACAGAAGAGCAGATCTGACAAAAGCAGGACCCAGTTTACCAAAAGCATCTTTTGAAAAAGTATCAATTTCACAGACCTCTGTGATAAAATACATTGTAGTAAACCTGTTACAACATTCGCTCGAGGCTCTCAGCCCTCCGTACAGATGAGTGGTGTGGCAGGCAGCATCAAATTGATTTCTTAGCCACTTACAGCTAAATGAAACCTAGTGCATTTTGGGAAACCGGGCCCAGGTCAATGCCTCTAACAACACAGCATGTGAGATTTGCTTGAAAAGAACATGAATTGTCATCTTGACAAAATACCAGTGAAGATGCCAATCGGTCAATTTGTTTATTTGCATTAAATTCAGTTTAAGTAGCTGAATTAATGGAAGAATATCTATAGCTTACAGTGGTTTGATTTCTGGAGCATTTTGAGGTTCATAGAAACCTAACTTTACTTCCTGCATGAACAGCCTGTCACAGCCACACTTTGAACAATAACCTATTTCTGAACTTTTATGCCCTGTTTTGTATATTGCTAATTTTACAAGTTGTAATCTTTAAATACTGTTTATTGTACGTAATGTAATCGTGTTAGGGGAAATTTTATTGTGTTCCAGTGGTGTATCAGTCAGTTGTATATACTGTGAACAGCATTACCTTGCTAAACACGCCACACTCAAGACAGATTTGAAAGTGCTATGTAACACTTATTGTACCGCTCTTTTGGAAACAATAAATTGCATTCAAAGTGTCTTATTTGTCATCATTTTATAAAGTGATCAAACCTTAAAACATATGAGCTACAGGGCCTTATAGGAGCACTTCTGTTTTCACCCAATGAGAAACCTTCCTGCTGTCCCAGATGTGTGCCAATACCTTTTCATACTAAGAACATAAAGTACCTTTTTCAAGATTGGGTTGAAGAGAACATTTTTGACAAGAGTTCTGCTCTTTTTTTGTTGTTGTCTAAAATGAAGCTATCTTATAATTCATGCCAAACTATAGCTCATAATCAATGGTACAAGTGAGGCCTCTGAGGCCTCTATCGATATCCAATCCACCAACAGCCAGTTGAAGTGATAACATTGATTGAAACACTAAGTTTAAAAGGGCGCTGAGAGAGCTCTTTGGACAGACAGACAGACAGAACAATGCCATGATGTTGTGGAGCACTTGCCATAGGGCCTGTAGTCATGAATCACATGCACCAGAGACTAGATACAGACTTGCTGAGGACGCTCTTAGGACTGTTGACAGTGGTATAGAGGATCAATATGGTTGATGATCCCAGATGATATTACACACCAGTGACATCAACCAACACGACAGGATACAATTAGGAGCTTCAATCCAACTCATACAGGCCTGCTTTTCCCTCTGCGTGAGTTTCTTATGATAGCTACATAATGTATTGTCCTCTTGTAAAGTGGTATTTGAAAACCATTGCAGCAGAAGGCTATGTTCCCATTTTTAAACCAAAATTGTTTCAACCCCGTTCTACAGTGTTTTTGATCTGTGCTTTCTAGAAGGAAAACATTTTCTGGCACTCTTTGTTTAAAAGGGCAGTGCAGTCAAAAACGAGATGTTCCTATGTTTTATATATACAGTACCAGTCAAAAGTTTGGACACATTCAAGGGTTTTTCTTTATTTTTACTATTTTCCACATTGTAGAATAATAGTGAAGACATCAAAACTATGAAATAACACATATGGAATCATATAGTAACCAAAAAAGTGTTAAGAAAATCCAAATGTATTTTATATTTGAGTTTCTTCAAGGTAGACACTGTTTCCCTTGATGACAGCTTTGCACTGGAAAAGCATTTCAATTAACAGGTGTGCCTTGTTAAAAGTTAATTTGTGGAATTCCTTTCCTTCTTAATGCGTTTTAGCCAATCAGTTCTGCTGTGACAAGGTAGGGGTGCTATACAGAAGATAGCCCTATTTGGTAAAATAACAAGTTCATATTATGGCAAGAACAGCTCAAATAATCAAAGAGAAACGACTGTCAATCATTACTTTAAGACATGAAGGTCAGTCAATGCGGAAAATATCAAGAACTTTGAAAGTTTCTTCAAGTGCAGTTGCAAAAAACATCAAACGTTATGATGAAACTGGCTCTCATGAGGACCGCCACAGGAAACGAAGACCCAGAGTTACTTCTGCTGCAGAGGTTAAGTTCATTAGAGTTACCGGCTTCAGAAATTGCAGCCCAAATAAACGCTTCACAGAGTTCAAGTAACAGACACATCTCTACATCAACTGTTCAGAGGACACTGCATGAATCAGGCCATCATGGTTGACCGCACAGTGAAGGAAAAGCAGCCAACAACTGCTCATCATATGTGGGAACTCCTTCAAGACTGTTGGAAAACCATTCCACGTGAAGCAGGTTAAGAGAATACAAAGAGTGTGCAAGCCTGTCATCAAGGCATAGGGTGGCTACTTTGAAGAATCTAAAATCTAAAATATATTTTTATTTGTTTAACACTTTTTTGGTTACTACATGATTCCGAACAATGTGGGAAATAGTAAAAATAAAGAAAAAACCCTTGAATGAGTAGGTGTCCAAACTTTTGAGTGGTATTGTATATAGTATGTCCACACTATGAGGTTGGAATAATATTGTGAAATTGTGAAAATTATGATAATGACCTTTTAGAGTAAGAGCTGTCTGATAAGGGGGTAGTAGGGTAGTGGGCATTAGATGGTAGTGTGAACGGACCAGTACATCACTGGGGCCAAGCTTCCTGCCATCCAGGACCTCTATACCAGGCGGTGTTAGAGGAAGGCCCTAAAGATTGTCAAAGACTCCATCCACCCTAGTCATAGACTGTTCTCCCTGCTACCACACGGCAACCGGTACCAGAGCGCCAAGTCTAGGTCCAAGAGGCTTCTAAACAGCTTCTACCCCTAAGCCATAAGACTCCTGAACATCTAGTCAAATGGCTACCCAGACTATTCGCATTGCCCCCACCCCAATCCCCCTCTCCACACCACTGCCACTCTCTGTTGTCATCTATGCATAGTCACTTTAATAACTCTACCTACATGTACATACTACCTCAACTAACCGGTGCCACCACACATTGACTCTGTACCAGCATCCCCCTGTATATATTGTTATTTTTTACAGCTGCTCTTTATTTACTTGATACTTTTATCTCTTATTCTTATCTTTATTTTTTTAAACTGCACTGTGGTTTAAGGGCTTGTAAGTAAGCATTTCACTGTAAGGTCTACACCTATTGTATTCGGTGCATGTGACTAATACATTTTGATATGATTTGATTTGAAAAGACTGGCTGTAATTTCAGCCTGTAATGAATGTTCAGTTGAGGTTTGGCCTTGCATGGTGACACCACCATGCAGTAAATGAGTTAACACACCAATAAAAAAGAGAATTCCAAACCTCTCTGCCAATAACAGCAAATGTTCTGTTTTCCTCTCCTCACTCAGACCACTCCCAGACAGTCCTAGCAAAAGCTTAGAAGCTTAATTAAAGAAGATATATATGCTTGAATTCAAAACAATCACAGTCCAAATGTGAGGTGTTTGTTCTGAAAGGAGCTGTCAATCCATCAGGTTGTAACATCTCTGAAAAAGATACTGTAACCTAATTCGGTGTAAAGATCACCAAAAATCTTAAGGTTGTGAATGATCTTAATTTGAACCCTGTAACTGAATCTGTCAAAAAAATATATCCTCAACCTTAGGGAGGGATTTAAGTCTTCAAGGAAGGGTGCTTTTATCCAAAGTTGAGGGGCTATCTTGTGCATCCTATCTTTTTTCATCTGTTGACATTCCCAAATCCACTTGCTGTACCTTAGATAGGCTATTGTACAACTTCATATGGAAAAACAAGCCACATAAGATAAAAAGAGATGTTACCACCAACAGGGTTTGTGACGGCGGTCTAAATGTCTTAGACTTCACTCTCTTCAATCAGATATCAAAGGTCAACTGGATTAAAAGGTACATAAAAAAATCCTCATCGTTTCTGGAATATTATATCTCATTTTGTTTTTCATTTTTACAACAATGTCCCTATATTGAGGGTAAACTTCCTGTAAAATTGTTGGCTTTTCACAAGCAGGCTTTAATGTGCTGGGCTCTGCTATATAAACACAACTTTCACCTCATAAATGTTTTATATGGAATAATGGGTTGATGTTACATGGAAACAAGATGTTATTTAACCGTAACTGGTTCTCGAAAAACATTGTCCTTGTCAGCCAATTAGTTAATATTAGTGGGAATCTATTTACGTGGAGAGAATTTATGGAAAGATATAACGTTGAGGTTTCAAACAAGGAATATAAGACACTTATTAAACTATACCTAGTGGGATAAAAGCTTTACTTCAGAGTAATGCGTACTTTGGAATATCTCCTATTGTAAGCAATATCCAGGTGAATGGCATAGACTTACTGGATAAGAAATTCAACAATTGTTTATTAAGGAATGTTTTCTACAGGAAGTCTATTCCCTCTGCGATATTTTGCTGTGCTTCATCGTTTGATGTAAACTGGAGCCGTGCTTGGCTCACTCCACACACATTTATGGTGACCAATAAAGTAAAGGAGATCTCCTTTCAGATTATCCATAGATTCTATCCGTGTAATAGCTTGATTTCTAAGTATATACCTGATGTTACCAGTGAATGCAGTTTTTGTGAACTAGAAACTGAATCTATTGAACACTTATTCTGTCATTGTTTACATAGTGAAGTATTCTGGGCTGATGCAAAACTATATCTTGGCAACAAAATGCACACAAACTTTGAAATATCTAACTTTGACATATAATTTTACTACACTGATTTCACAATTGAACGTGAGATGTCATAAATCTCTTTATGTTATTAATAAAAATGTTTCATACACAAATCAAAATTTATGAAGAAAAAGGCCCTTTTCTTATTTTTTTTTTAAATCTGATTTTGAAAACTATTTAGAATCATTGAAACGTATACAGAACAAAATGTCTAAAACATGTATTCCTACATGTCTGTATTTTAATTGATATAATGTGGATTTGTATTTTTATTATTTTTTCTCTTCCTTATTTGTGGAATCCCTCTGGATGTTCTGTTTTTGGGGTTTTGCATGTTACTGTTTAATAATAAAAATAATAAAAATAAAATAAAGGTATTTTTAAACGGCTACATTGGACCTTTAAGTATAATGTAGGTACAATCCTCTCCGTGGTTTTTGTCCAATCAAATGTACGATTAACCAAGAGGTTGTCTTTCTATGGGTGGATGATTGACATGTACATAGAGCAATGAGAGAAGGACACTCTTGATTTTTAAAGACCAATAGGGATGAAGATGTATGTACTGAATGTAGTTATTGGTCAGAATGAATTTAGACTGACACGTGTTTCAACCAATTGCCATCGAAACATTCCCCTTTGTTTTGAGTAGTTTATGGTTCTGTAAGTGGGTGGGTCAACTCTGGGTGCCAGATGTGCGTTCAGTTCGCTTGAACGTTTGCTACGTTACGGAACGGTTTGTACTTAACGACTCGTTTCCCCAAAACGTTCGTGTACGTTCTTGAACAGACTTTGTGGATCGTTTGCTCGCGTTTGGTGGGTGTGGCGAGGTGTGGCTTGAAGCAATGAATGACGAATTTGCGAATTTAAAGGGCAGTGGCTATGCTGACAGCGTTCCCCAACCCTTCCCGACAACTGGTCGTACTATGCTGACAGCGTTCCCCAACCCTTCCCGACAACTGGTCGTTCAGTACGATCGTCACTAGTTACCACTCCCAGAAAGTCAGAAACCCCTCTTATTTCAACAATTTATCTTCCTATAATGTGATTTTAACCTGAACTCTAACCCTAAATAAATAATTAAAAGCATTTGTATTTATTTATGAATTGTTTTGCTGTAGTCACATGTTCCGTTCAATCGAACGTTCCAAACGTAAAAGCGTACTGAACGCAGCCCAGGCAGCGGTGTGTTCAGAGCTGATGGCGGTGGTGGCGGGTAGCGGACCGCAGAACTGGCCGGTGGAGAGGAGGGGATAACGTAGCTTTTTTTAGTCCACAAGTTGTGAGATCGAAAATTAACTTCGACAAGGCTTGACCAGTTTACATTCACAAAATGATTTGAAACTCTCCGGCTTTGATTTCTTTATCATGCGGGTAGCTACGTTAGTGTAGGCCTCAAGCCTCGGATAAAGTTGTCGTCTGATCCTGGGATTGGGATTCCAAGAAAGATCTCTCACGCCAGTCCCATCTCGGACAATTGGGAATCCCTGTTCGGAAACTATTTGGGATCCATGCTTGGAAGAACTAGCTAGTGGCATATGAGTGGAGTAGTTTCTTTCTTTAAATGATTGTTTAAACGGCAGCTCCGGAGGGGTTGATGCATATTGGCAAAGTTATTAAAGGGACGAGCTAACTAGTTAATCTATCCTACAGACAATGTTCCATTGCTGCTAGCTGATTTCGCAAAGGAATGCCGAATGGATGAATGGGCAACCGCTTGTAATGCTCCGATTTAAACAGCTGCTTGATGATGACCTCAGTGTTACAAACAATTAGTTTCGTTAGTTAGCAACCCTGTAAATAATAGAGCATAGAGCACTCGAACAAACGTTGATTTTTATTTTGCTGTGCAGCCAGCAATCTGATTCATGGTGCGGACGGAGCACACACACAGATGGCCAGGGTTGCAATTTATTGACATTACTGGTCAACAATTTAGTTGACCATTTGTGTTTCTCTCATCTCTGTTTTAATTACAGACGTGTTTTTTTTAAATCCTAGGCTTATGTAATGTATGTATGCAGCAGTAAAGCTAAATATCTGGCATCCTTGATTTGAAGGAACGTTGCACTACTTAATTAGTGTTGAGGTTATCCCTGGTTTGGAATGGGGAATACGGTTTCATGCTGCGTGTCGCCCGAGGAGAGCCCAAAGCTACCAAGGCAACCGGTGGACCGCCACGAAGACTACCAAATAATTACGGACGTGAGTGACGACACTGGCCCGTACCTGCAGCACATCAGCGACAGAGAAGTCCCTGACGGTAGGTGTCACACACGACAGCATAGCTAGGATTTGAAATATTTACAGAATGTGACTGGTTACGAGAAAGACAGAACCGGTAATGGTCTGTCCTGTGTTTGGTTGGTTTCCTCCAAATCTACATTCTCATTGGCTGTGGTAGTTGCAGCAGTAGAGATGCAGTACTAAAATATACAACATCCATTTAGTCTTTTTAACACTCTCTCATACACCTCTGAGGCCTGTAGCCAACTGAATTACATGCAAATAAAGTTAGGTGAGATGAGGCTATCAATTGGGAAGGAGGGGTATTTGATCTATAGCCCCCTGGTGTCCGGCCCCTCCCTCTCAGCAGGGTTTGATGTTGCTGGTTGTTTACAGCTTTAGACTACTGTTGATTTTAGGCCCTGCATGGTGTTACACTCCTGGGGTAAAACCACACACACACACTTCCTGATGCTGCAACACCAGGCATCGTGCACTCATCCATTCAGACCCCCATTGACTGAGAGCAGAGGACCTCAGACTGTTGTTGCCACCATCATTGATCTCAGTGATAAGGGATTCCACAGTACTTGCCCAACTAGCTCAGCCAAATCAAATTGTATGTCACACGCCGAATACAACAGGTGTAGACTTTACCGTGATATGCTTACTTACGAGCCCTCCCCCAGCAATGCAGAGTTGAAAAGTAAGACAAAATTATCAAAAAAGGAAATGGTAACACAATAAAATAAGACTATATACAAGGAGTACCAGTACTGAGTCAATGTGCAGGGGTAGGAGGTAATATGTACATATAGGTAGGTGTAAAAGTGACTAGGCAATCATTAGTTGCCATACCAAGCCAGTCAAGATGCTCTCAATGGTGCAGTTATAGAAACTTTTAAGGATCTGGGGACCATGAGACATTTTTTTTCAGCCTCCTGAGGGGGAAGAGGTGTTGTCGTACCCTCTTCAAATCAAATTTGATTGGTCGCGTACATTTTGTGACGTGTTTGTTCGTAAAATAGCACGACTAAGAGCTCCTCTGCAAAAATGTCAATTAATGATGGATTTATTGAGTTATCTCAGAATAATTCTGACTTTTGAGGAAGTGTATACTGGCTACAGCGTCTCAAAATGGACAAACAGTACTATTGCCTCTTATTTATTTTTTTTCTCATTTTTCAAGCAAAGGTCTTTCAGAGAAATATGTGAGCACATTTGTTCGGTTGGGATAAGCGAGTTGGGATAAGCGAGTTGGGATAAGCGAGTTGGGATAAGCGCCAGCTGAACTGAAGCATGCTGACGCCTTAACATGCCAACCAGGCCTCGCCCACCCTTAGTGCTGCAAGGTATTCTCCCGGCAGGAAGACTCCAGTCCAGGGAAAGGCCAGGGAGTGATTGGTGGAGGTTGGTGGAGGGAGGAGAGCAGTGTGGCTGGGGAGGGGAGCTGTGTGGCTGGGGAGGGGAGCAGTGTGGCTGGGGAGGAGAGCAGTGTGTGGGGAGGGGAGCTGGGGAGGGGAGCTGTGTGGCTGGGGAGGGGAGCTGTGTGGCTGGGGAGGAGAGTAGTGTGGCTGGGGAGGAGAGTAGTGTGGCTGGGGAGGGGAGCAGTGTGGCTGGGGAGGGGAGCTGTGTGGCTGGGGAGGGGAGCTGTGTGGCTGGGGAGGGGAGCTGTGTGGCTGGGGAGGGGAGCTGTGTGGCTGGGGAGGGGAGCTGTGTGGCTGGGGAGGGGAGCTGTGTGGCTGGGGAGGGGAGCTGTGTGGCTGGGGAGGGGAGCTGTGTGGGGAGGGGAGCTGGGGAGGGGAGCTGTGTGGCTGGGGAGGGGTGTGGCTGGGGAGCTGTGTGGCTGGGGAGGGGAGCTGTGTGGCTGGGGAGGGGAGCTGTGTGGCTGGGGAGGGGAGCTGTGTGGCTGGGGAGGGGAGCAGTGTGGCTGGGGAGGGGAGCTGAGGCTCCATCTTATCTAGGCTGGAGTAATCACATGATGTTGTCTGACTGACTCATCTTAGTGGATCTGATAGGCTGAATAACTTTGTTGCGCCATGGTTTGTGTTGTAAAACACTACATGGCTAGTCTACCTGCTCGTCGCTGCCCTATGCTCTGTATAGAACACACTGTTTGGTTCGGTAGCCTGTCTGCAGATGGGTTGACATGGCTACTCCCACTTCCTGTTTCTCAGCGTGCTGGCCAGTGTGGGAGGGGTGTAGAGTGAGGACTGTGTTTTCCACAGAGACCCCAGACAAAGGTCTCCTTGTTGCCCCCACCCTGCCAGTCCCATACCACCATCCCCACAGCCTGAGTGGGCAGGGGGCACACGCTGCCAAGCCAACCCGCCTGGCCTTGCATCCCCCTGGCCCTGCCTGCCACGTCTGATCCAGGCCATGAGCACCCAATCCCAGACAGAGGGAGCTGTTAATACGTTAGGGTAGGATGAGGCGGTCTCATAGCTCCACCTGACCATTGAGCCTGTGGTGTGGTTGCAAAGGAGGTCATCAGATTCATCTGCATCATTAGAATCCGACGCTCCTGCTGTCCAAGTGTGTTTTGTTACATAACCTGGCTGCTGTACACACACGTACTCACTCATTCATCCGTCTAACTGGGTAAAAGTAGGCCTGGGAATTGCCAGGGATCTCTCGATACAATAGTATCACCATCCTTAGCTGCTGATATGTGTCAAGGTCTCTGAATGTGCTGTAACTGTATCCATTTTCCCCATCACTAGGTACTGTAATGGCATGCATTCCTTCCAGGTACTGCAGCACAGGGATAGTTCTAATGGTGGAGTGACATCCTGCACCGTACGGTACATTATAGAACCGGTTGTGCTGATTGGTTGATATGCGGGAGTTGTGGGACAACTCCCACAAAATACAATTTCTTGTTAATGTCATAATTCTACTGTCTGTAGCCCAGGCAGGAAATTCATAAACTTCATCTCACTCGTGGGGAGAGAGTCTACACATTTTCCCATGCTACTATTTGGTTTGCAACAGTTGGGGGTTATAAACCTAGCTGTCTGCCTCTGACCTGGGCAACAATGTATCATTTCACAAATGCGAAGAGGCAAGCTAAGCACTGGCTGTCACCAAGCGGCACCAGGACAGTAGCTAGTTTTCCCAGTCCTGTGCGATCAACGGAAACGTCACTGTTAACATCACCAACTAGCTTGGTTAGCTCGGGCTCACCAACCATAAGTGGTTGCCAATATAGGCCTATTGGATATTTATTAAATTCATTATTGAAGTTCTTGTCTCATCATCATTGAGTCTCTGCTAGCTATCTACATGTCAATGACTTGTTTTGCATAGCAACGTTGAATGAATCGAAAGATTAGAACGAATGACTGGGTCAACAAGAGAAAATAACTAAGAAGACCAGCCCGCTTGGGTAGCAAACTTTAGAATGTAAAAACAAATGTACGTTTTAAAATGTTTTTAATTAATATTTTCATAAATATGTTGGCAACATATAGCCTTCAAACCCTGGAATTATCATGTGATACCTTCGCCTCAGAACAGCCCTTGTCGGGAGTTGTCACGATAATTCCCGGGTTCTCGGGCATTATTGTTTAGGTTCAGTAAGTTACAGGTCACTGTTCTGTCTGTCAGGTCTCATTTTCACTCACCGGCTTCAATTCAACATACTCACCTCAGGTGAACTAAGGTAGTTTACCCCCTAAACAGTCGGTTTTCTGGATCACTAACTTTCCAAGTCAGGTTCGTCTGTCATTACCCTTGTTTGTCTGTCATTACCCTTGTTTGTCTGTCATTACCCTTGTTTGTCTACTTTGTTTCTAATGGTCAGTGGTGTTTTTGTGTTCCAGAACTGGCCCAGGAGTCCAACCCATCAGACCATGCCCGAGCCAGCACCATCTTCCTCTGCAAGTCCCAGACAGACAGCGAATGTAAGTACTCTACCCTGGTCACAACACGTCACACAGGAGAAATGATCATGACGCCATGTCAGCCAATGTGGCACACATCTCAAACTGTCGTCTTACTCACTTTAGCTACTTGGTACAGTGGTAAACCAACCTTAGCTTGCTAGAGCAGAGACATGTAGAGAGATGGTACTTAGGCTACTGGAAGTGACTGATATGGCTTTCTCATAAGCACAATGTGACTCAGTACCATTCCTCATTATTTTCAACATGGCTGTTTTGTCTGGGTCTGTAATGGCCTATTTTCTTTTTCCTTCCAGTGCGAGACAAGAGGAAAAGCAATCACATAAACCATGTTAGTCATGTAAGTATTTCAATACAAAGTTTTAGTTTTGTGTTAACCAACAATAAATAATGAATTGTGTGGGCCTACTGTGTGGGCCTACTGTGTGGGCCTACTGTGTGGGCCTACTGTGTGGGCCTACTGTGTGGGTGTGCATGTGAGAATACATCTGTAATCTCATTTTCCTCGTAACTTGGGTCACTGGAGGACAATTTGGGTCACGGGAGGATGGTCAATTTGTCATTTGGGTCTCGAGCTGAAACAGGTTTAAGAACCTCTGCTCTAGAGGACAACACCAAGCTCATGTATATGCAAATGCCACTCTGACCATCACACCTTATTGGTCAGCTGTTATAGGATGTAGCCCTTATACTGGTTGAAAAGGACAGATTGTTCCAATTTAGTGTCCCACAGTGGCTGTACAGTAACATGCTAAACATGACGTCAGAGCTCAGTCTCCACTTCACAGCTCTCTGACAGCCGTTCTGAAATAGAACATCACACGACAGGAAGTTGCTCCCAATCCTTCCCTCAAATTGGGCAACTTTTGCACATTTTTGGCTGTTTGAGTGAGGGGAAATGCTGTAAATTGAGGTCTCAATGTATTTTGAAAGATGAGACATTGAAGATTATAATCAATACTGCTTTGAGTCCAAATGTGCACTTCACATTTCCATATCATAAAACTCATGTGATATACAGTGTGAAGGTTCATGATCACTATATTTGATGTAAAGTTACAAGATGACATGGCGTTATACCCTGGGTTGTCCTGAACAGAAAGAGACCATGTTGTTTGTATTGTGAAGAAAATGTGCAATATTTTTCTTATGTTGCACCTACCCCAAATTTTCAAAAAATTTTCTTATGTTGCTGATTGTATCCAGAGTATTTTTAGATTTCGTTATCAACAAATGTGCCGACCAGTACAGCAACTGTAAAATGCACACAAAATCAACGGTGTAATGTTTTGGATTCAGTCTTGTCAGGTGAACTGTTGTCCTCACCTTTCCTCTAATCATTTCCCATAATCCCCAAACTGTTCCCTTTTAATTGCTGCCATGGTTATTCTTTTTTTATTTCACCTTTATTTAACTAGGCAAGTTTGTTAAGAACAAATTCTTATTTACAATGACTGCCTACCCCGGGCCAAACCCGGACCATGCTGGGCCAATTGTGCACCGCCCTATGGGACTCTCAATCACGGCCGGATGTCATACAGCCTGGATTCGAGCCAAGGACTGTAGTGACGCCACTTGCACTGAGATGCAGTCCCTTAGACAGCTGCGTCACTCGGGAGCCCACACGCTTTCCATAATTCTTCTGTAAGAAACGTTTCAATTTTGCCCGTTCCATGTAGGTGAATTCCCACCCGTGTAAGTAGTTTAGCAGAGGGTTGGCCTGGGTTATGACTTCTTTTACACCAACCTCTAATATAACTAGCTAAGTGCCAAGACCTTTGACCTGGTCAAATAAAAGGCAGGGCTGTGTTCCCCTTGCCTGCTACTATTCTGTGTGTGTCCATGTAGCCTGTGCTTGAGTTGACCACTAGAACAGGCTGTAACCGCTGTGGTGTCCTGTCAGCGAGAAGACTGACACAGATAAAGAGGAGACCTGGTGAATGTTTAGCGAGTGTTCAACCTCAACTCCACCTCATCTCATTCTCTCTGTATTATAGAGCAACGGCCAAGTTTAGCCACATTTCAAACCTTTTACCTTGGAAATAGTTCATGACCCTGGAGTGACTTATTGGTGATGTCATTATTTGGCTAAGGCCACCACAGGCTAACGTTAGCATCAATTACCTCAGAAGGATTGGGTTCAACAGGGCCCACATTAGCAGCGTCTGACTTCCATGTCACATATTTAATTTTGCAGACCTCTCCTGGCCCTCTCTCTAAGAAGTACAGTTCCTGTTCCACCATCTTTATAGATGACAGCACGGTCAGCCAGCCTAACTTGAAAAGCACAATTAAATGGTGGGTACCCACTACCTTCATATATGCACACACAGGAAACATTTTGTAGTTGAACTCTGGCCTAATGAATTGTCTGTCTTTGTTTTCCAGTGTTACATTAGCAATATACTACCACATTAAAAACAGGTGAGTGGCAGTGTTTTGACTTGTTCAGTCTGAGTGTGCACAGGTATTATTTTAAATGGGGGATCAGAAGGTGCCTTCGAGGCCTGGCAGAATGTCTGTATTGGACAGTATTTGGCTCGTAGTGGAGACGTTTTCTCTGTTCCTCTGTCTCTCTCAGGGACTCAGACAGGTCACTGGACATTTTTGATGAGAAGATGCACCCCTTATCGGTGAGTGGTCGGTTCAATTTGACCATAATCCTCTCAGGGTTTACAGGAAGTGAATAGCTGTTATGTACTCCAGACCTGCTAATACAGGTTTACATCAAAACAGAGGTCTGCAGAAGATGTGGCAGTATTGGTTTCTCAGCCCTTGTCTACATCAATATCTGGCATCAGCTACCTTCCTCACTCCCTTCTAGACCTTACGCTGCAACTTGATATGCCCCATAGCCCAGCCTAGCACATACCACTGCTCTTAGCTCCAACTTCAGCATAGCACATACCACTGCTCTTAGCTCCAACTTCAGCATAGCACATACCACTGCTCTTAGCTCCAACTTCAGCCTAGCACATACCACTGCTCTTAGCTCCAACTTCAGCCTAGCACATACCACTGCTCTTAGCTCCAACTTCAGCCTAGCACATACCACTGCTCTTAGCTACAACTTCAGCACAGCACATACCACTGCTCTTAGCTCCAACTTCAGCCTAGCACATACCACTGCAGGGTTAATGAAGAAGTTAGTTTAGCTCACATCACTTAGTTTCGTTCTGGTAGGAAAGTCAACATAAAACCATTAGGAAATTGAGAAATTACTTAAATGTTTCCTTATCTTGTTGGGGGGGTGGTCTTTTATGTGCTATCAAGACATGAATGTGTGTTTTGTGTTGTCTCTGGGCTGGTATGTGTTGTCTAACACTGTCTTCTCCCTGCAGAGAGAGCAGGTCCCTGACAACTACTCTGTTATGGACCCTGAGCACAAACTCATCTACCGCTTTGTCAGAACTCTGTTCAGCGCTGCACAGCTCACTACAGAGTGTGCCATCGTCACCTTGGTGAGGAGTTCAGTTAGCAACCATCAAAACACATACAGTTGAAGTCAGAAGTTTACATACAACTTGCTGAAATACATTTAAACTCAGTTTTTCACAATTCCTGACATTTAATCCTAGTAAATTCCCTGTCTTAAGGTCAGTTAGGATCACCACTTTATTATAAGAATGTGAAATGTCAGAATAATAGTGATTTATTTCAGCTTTTATTTCTTTCATCACATTCCCAGTGGGTCAAAAGTTTACATACATTCAATTAGTATTTGGTAGCATTGCCGTTTAAATTGTATAACTTGGGTCAAACGTTTCAGGTAGCCTTCCACCAGCTTCCCACAATAAGTTGGTGAATTTTGGCCCATTCCTCCTGACAGAGTTGGTGTAACTGAGTCAGGTTTGTCGGCCTCGTTGCTCACACACGCTTTTTCAGTTCTGCCCACAAATGTTCTATAGGATTGAGGTCAGGGCTTTGTGATGGCCACTCCAATACCTTGACTTTGTTGTCCTTAAGCCATTTTGCCATGACTTTGGAAGTATGCTTGGGGTCATTGTCCATTTGGAAGACCCATTTGCGACCAAGCTTTAACTTCCTGACTGATGTCTTGAGATGTTCCATCAATATATCCACATCATTTTCCATCCTCATGAAGCCATCTCTTTTGTGAAGTGCACCATTTCCTGAGTTTGAAGGTATGTCTTGAAATATATCCACAGGTACACCTCCAATTGACTCAAATATCAATTAGAAGCTTCTGATAGGCTAAAGCCATGACATCAATTTCTGGAATTTTCCAAGCTATTTAAAGCCACAGTCAACTTAGTGTATGTAAACTTCTGACACAGTGAATTATAAGTGGAATAACCTGTCTGTAAACAATTGTTGGAAAAGTTGCTTGTGTCGTACACAAAGTAGATGTCCTAACAAGAAATTTGTGGACTGGTTGAATTTTTTGTTTTTTTTGTTTTAACGACTTCAACCTAAGTGTATGTATACTTCCGACTTCAACTGTACATGTATTGTAGCTCAGTTGGTAGAGCATGGCGCTTCTTGTAATGCCAGGGTAATGGGTTTGACTCCTGGGACCACCCATATGTAAAATGTACGCACGCATGACTAAGTCACTTTGGATGAAAGCGTCTGCTAAATTATAATATACTGTATTATTCACTAGGTGTTGTGGGGTTGTATTAACCTACATGATGCGCTATAATACATCTGCACTAATGCACCACCGGGGGGCAGCAGAGTAATAGAAACCATGTTTTTTTTATTTAACTGGGCAAGTCAGTTAAGAACAAATTCTTATTTACAATGACGGCCTACCCCGGCCAAACCCTAACCCGGACGACAGCCGATTGTGATACGGCCTGGAATCGAACCAGGGTCTGTAGTGATGCCTCTAGCACTGAGATGCAGTGCCTTAAACCGCTGCGCCACTCAAGAGCCCAAGTGAACAGAGCCTAGTTTCAATTTAAACAGACAGTACACCTGCATTTGATTAATACGATTGGTCCTAATATATCAAGCATTCCTTATTTCCTGGACTCCAACCATAACAAAGTACTATTTCTCCCTTGTGTGTGTATATATAGGATAAATAATCAATAACATGCCCTTTTCCCTACTGGTTTTCTATGTTGGGCACATGGCATTTCTGAATGGAAATAACCCGCTCAGGTTTATCAAAGACCTCTAACCTCACCAGGTGTACCTGGAGCGTCTGCTGACCTACGCTGAGATGGACATCTGTCCCTGCAACTGGAAGCGGATCGTACTGGGAGCCATCCTGCTGGCGTCCAAGGTGTGGGACGACCAGGCCGTGTGGAACGTAGACTACTGCCAGATCCTCAAAGACATCACCGTGGAGGACATGTGAGTGGACAGGACACACACAAGATGCACCTTTCTCACTATTGTGCCAACCTAAACCGTACTTTAATGTTCAGCTTCAGATATGTCATTTTCACTTTGAGGGCGGAGGCTGGTTTGGCAGTGATTTGGAGGTGGGGGCTGGTTTGGTAATGATTTAGGGGCTGGTTTGGTAGTGATTTAGGGGCTGGTTTGGTAGTGATTTAGGGGCTGGTTTGCTAGTGATTCATCATGACCATGTTTCAGGTGGAGAACAGATGTAGACTGGAGCCTTCTTCCCCCCCCCCCGGTCTGATAATCATTCATTGGGCTGTAGTCTAAAGACTGGTACAGTCTCTAGCTCTCATCAGGGCTGTGTGAGATGAAGACCCTGCTTTGGGCAGCAAGGGAGTGAAGACTTGGCCCAGAGAGGGACATTGAGGGAGGCGGAGTACTGGTTGTATACAGGATCTCCAAGCCATCAGTAGGCTGCTCCTTACTAAACTACTGGCTGAAATTCTAGTAGCTTTTAGAGCTGGCTGTTGTCTCTTAAGTTAGGTTGTTGGCGTGTGTACCTGTCAAATAAGGGGTGCTTATATTTGTCCTGTTTCACACATGAGTGTATTTTGTTTCTCCTCAGACACCCTCAGTGGGGTCACGTCCAGGATCAGCCATTATCAACGGCAACCTGGGAGAAATTGGGGTGAAGTGCCTTGCTCAAGGGCAGATCGACATTTAAAAAAAATATCTATATCTAGTCAGCTCTGGAATTCTAGCTACGGTTACTGGCCCAATGCTCTGGGCTACTTGCCACCGTGTGTGTGAGCCCATGTCCCTCCCGCTCTTCTTTGGATTTGCAGTCTACTGTCATGTCTTTGTGAGCTGGGGAGTCTGGAGTGGCTCTCATCTCTCCTACATAATGGCAGTAGCCCTCACGCACTCCATTAGTTGCCCTGGGAGACCAGCCTTCCAACACACACCCTCCAGCCACCCTGGCCCTCATGTCTCCTCTCCCACAAAGCATCCTGGATGTTGTCTCCGTGGTGACCGGCATGCAGCTCTTTTATTGTCATGGTGATAAGGATGATGAGGCGAATCTGTTCAGGAGAGACATGAAGCGAGCCGTATGGGTCTTCATTGTAGTTAGAATGAATAGGCCAGCCCTCAGTTGCTCTAGTTGGTTGAGTTGTATTTTTTTTTAATGTAATTCCTGTTTGTCCTTTTGGGTAATTAAACATTTGAATAAGATGGGTTGAATAGCAGTCCTGTAGACCTGCACCCTTCTCCTTGCTGCTGTAAGGGAAAGACAAGGTTTTGCTATTGGTTAGACTCTCGCCCTCGTCAGTGGTTGACGTTACCTCTATCGTTGATCTATTTGGCATTTCTCCCTCACTCATTGTCAGGGTTGATCCTAGATCTGTGCCTGAGAGCAACTTTTTTTTGTTTGTATTAGAAGTCTCTAACCCTGTTTCATCCGCTCTCCTTCCGCCAGGAACGAGATGGAGCGTCACTTCCTGGAACTTCTGCAGTTCAACATCAACGTCACGGCCAGTGTTTATGCTAAGTACTACTTTGACCTGCGATCTCTGGCTGAGGACAACAACCTCCTCTTTCCCCTCGAGCCACTCAGCAACGAGAGGGCACAGAAACTGGAGGTATGGTGGTGGGTATGGTGGTGGGTAGGGTGGTGGTGGGTGTGGTGGGTATGGTGGTGGGGGTGAAGGGTGGTGGGTAGGGTGGTGAGTGTGGTGGGGGTGAAGGGTGGTGGGTGAAGGGTGGTGAGTGTGGTGGGGGTGAAGGGTGGTGGGTATGGTGGTGGTGAAGGGTGGTGGGTGTGGTGGTGAGTGGGGTGAAGGGTGGTGGGTATGATGGTGGTGAGTGGGGTGAAGGGTGGTGGGTATGATGGTGGTGGGTATGATGATGGTGAAGGGTGGTGATGGTGAAGGGTGGTGGTGGTGAAGGGTGGTGGGCATGGTGGTGGTGAAGGTGTGGTGGTGGAGGGTATGGTGGTGGTGAAGGATATGATGAAGCTGACAGGTATCAGAAAAGATTGGTGCTGAGACATGAATGGTCAAAGGGGATGTGTTGTTGTTAACCAGTGCATCAGGTATGAAGCCAATGAGCCTGTATATTGTGTTGTCCAGGCCATCTCCAGACTGTGTGAAGACAAGTACAAGGACCTGAGCCGAGCAGCCATGAGGAGGTCCTTCAGCGCTGACAACCTGGTGGGCATCCGCCGCTCCAACGCTGTGCTCTCATAGGCCAGCCACACTTCAGCGTTGTGCTCTCATTAGTCAGCAACAAATCTGTCACTCCAACATTGTGCTCTCACTGGACAGACACAATGGTGGAGTTAATTTCGCATGGCCCTGTGCCCCGAATGGGGGAAGTTTGCTCATTTTAGACTTCCATTGGTCCTTAAGTGAAAAGTCTACCCGCCTGGAGCACTGAGCCATGCAAAATTAACTCCACCAATATCTGACCTCTACAGCCCAACCAACACCCCAGGATACCTGCCACACACCCAGCCCCTCTGAGAGACTGGTCGAGGCAGCACCATAGGCCCCGCCTGTCCCGTCCCAGACCCTAAGCGCAAAATAACTTCTTCACTACATAGAAAGAAGGGGGAAAATATTTTTTTTTGGTGCTTACTATGTAGGCTACTAGCTGTGAAATGTACCCGTTTTTAAACTGAAAATAATTTGGAGATGGAGGATTTTAAATAAACACTAAACATGTAACATTGTCTTTCATTGGAGTGGAGATGAGAACATGTGGGAGCGCATTGTAAACATGTTACTTTAGACAAATGACGCATACTCAAACAGATTGGTCCACAGTTTAATTCTCTAGCATTGAGAGCTAAATGAAATGAGAGTAGGGGAGAGCTGCATCTTCAGAAATATCTAGCAAAAAACCTTTCTTGCAAAATCTCAGCCATGAATTTGCCACACTGAATGTAGTACACACAAAGCTGCAGTCCAGACTACTGAAGGACGCCAACGCAGACTTCCAGACCATGGGGTAGAACTCACACTGAACGTCAGGAAACAGGCTAATAAATTACACTGGATCATTTACACACTAGTCTGGTTAGAAAAACTCTGAAGCACAACAAAGTAGAAAGGCAGAAACCAGCAACTGGACAAGGTTTTAGTTCACCATGTTCTAGTCTAGCTGTCCACCAGTTCATCTTGTGTGAAGACAGTTTGATATGTAGGCCTATGCCTGCTGGATACCTTTTGAACAGAAATATTGACCATTTTGTAAACGTCTGACTCAATATGAGTACTGACGCGGTCATTGAAAATGTATACAGAGCTGTAGGTGACGTGTCCGAGGGTTCAGTGCAGTTTACAGGTGATCATCAAACTTATAAAGCCCTTCTTACATCAGCTGATATCTCAAAGTGCTGTACAGAAACCCAGCCTAAAACCCCAAACGGGTTTTTTTTTTGGCCTAGAGAGGAACCAGGCTCTGAGGGGTGGCCAGTCCACTTCTGGCTGAAGATTATAACAGAACATGGCCAAGATGTTCATAGATGACCAGCATGGTCAAATAATAATCACAGTAGTTGTCAAGGGTGCAACAAGTCAGCACCTCAGGAGTAAATGTCAGTTGGCTTTTCATAGCCGATCATTGAGAGTATCTCTACCGAAACCTGTACATTTACCATTGGGTTGGTGTGAACAGTTCCTGTGTGTACCAGTAGGGGGTGGAACACAGAACTCAGAGGGAGGCCAGGTGTACTTTGGCCATGCCTTCTCTTCTGGCCTGTGAGACTGATCTACAAACAGGCGGTCCCTCTACACTGCTTTACAACATGGTCCATTGTCAAAACTATTCCAAAGCATTAAACTCCCTACAACTGCGATTAGTGTTTTCTAGAGGCTACTTTTGACCACAAGTTCTAACAGAAAATACTGGTTGAGAAAAAGAGGCCCTTGATTATTGATATACTAGTAGGCTACACATCCATTTTCAGATGACCTCTGAAAGCCGATTTAACCATAGGTCCAGTCCAGAATCTGGTCAACAGTTGGGCTAGAGATCTTCATCCTACTACTATAAAGACCGGCTAGGGTGTTCACAGACCAGTCGGTCAACCAAACTGGATTTTACCGGGCAGAATAGGGCAAAGATTAATTGAACTCGAGCAGCATACAAACACATCCATACCACACATTTACACATTTACTAGATTCATACTGAATAGTGATTCATCACTGGGATTGCAACGAAACACATGAAATATTTTCTTCATTCTGTTCCTAGATTTGTTTTCATCCATTAAGGACCCAGTGTCCACACTGAATAATGGGGGGCATTCTGGGTAAGCAAAATCCATAGTCTTTTATAGAGCATCATATATACAGGAATAAATAGTGAGTCATCTAATGGTCCAGATGTGCAGGTTATACGTCCATCCACAGTCTGACGAAAACACAACTCCCTTTTCCCCCTCAGAGAATGTTCTAGTGCCCTCAAACTCAACTCTGGCCCGCGAAGCCAGTGTCACTGCATTTTTTTGTTGTTCCCCTCTAATCAGGAACTGAATGAGACCTGGGACACCAGGTGGGTGCAATTAATTATCAGGTAGAACAGAAAACCAGCAGGCTTCAAGCCTTGTAGGGTAAAAGTTGAATACCTCTGTGGGCCTGTTGAAGTAGTGGTACTTTGCCAAGGCAGCGATGAGTACCAGTTGTACCAAAGAGCTCATATGATACAAACGTCCCATTTCATTCAAAGAAATTCACTTTGTGATTTCTACAATATCCCTCTTTTCTGTTAAAAACACATTTGTTCTATGTTCCATGAAAAGAGTCAGTGAGGCAGGTTTGTTGATAAATGTTGTATTTACAACCTGTGGAATGACTTGGTTCATCTCCTGGTTGTCCTCTGACCCTTTTGCTTCCAGAGAACTGCTTTATCACATTCACCGTCTTGTCCAACGTCAAGGTGAGGCCCGCTCTCACATATGACAGAGCTATCACTGGACACCATTAGGGGCTCCTCTCCCCTCTAGGGTCCCATTCACACTGGACACCATTAGGGGCTCCTCTCCCCTCTAGGGTCCCATTCACACTGGACACCATTAGGGGCTCCTCTCCCCTCCAGGGTCCCATTCACACGTGTGAGGGCGGGGCAGGTTTGTGGTAGGACCCTGGTGGCAGAGCTGCCCCGGGGTGTCCCGTGAGGACCGTGCTGGCCTCAATGTACATGGAGGGGGGCACGGTGGGCTTGGAGACCCAACAGGGGCAGCAGCGAGCAGCGAACCTCCTCCAGGACTCCAGGGTCTTCCCAGACCAGATCCACACCCCTGATGTGATGCCCACCACCAGACACATGAAGTACTTCAACATGAAGACGGCGTAGTCGGGCCCCAGGCCCAGCCTCTGTCTCTCAGCCTGACAGGAGCAGGATAGAGCCCGGTCCCAGCCCGGCCTGTAGTGCTGTTCGTACACCAGGCAGGCTACTACTATAGTAGCAGGACCGGTGTAAAGCACGGTAAACAACCCAATCCTGATCATCAGCTTCTCCAGTTTGTCTGTCTTGGTCCCTCCCTGTTTGATGATGCTGCGGATGCGGAACAGAGACACAAAGCCCGCTAGGAGGAACAGGGAGCCGGTGAAGAGGTAGACCACCAGGGGAGCTAACACAAACCCCCGCAGGCTCTCCAGACTCTGGTTCCCCACGTAGCAGATCCCCACCACCGGGTCTCCGTCCACAGAGCTCAGAGCGAGGACCGCAATGGACTTGACGCTGGGGATCAGCCAGGCAGCCAGGTGGAAGTACTGGGAGTAACCAGCAATCGCCTCGTTGCCCCACTTCATGCCCGCGGCCAGGAACCAGGTGAGGGAGAGCACCACCCACCAGATGGAGCTGGCCATGCTGAAGAAGTAGATGAGCAGGAAGACCAGGGTACACAGGGGTGGACCAGTGGTGTCATACAGGATGTGCTGCTGGTCTCCGCTCCCAGCGCACGCCACCCTTTCGTGACCCGCCACTAGTCGTATAATGTAGCCCAGGGAGACAAAGAGGTAGCAGGCAGCCAGAAAGATGATGGGTCTCTCAGGGTACTGGAAGCGCTCCATGTCGATGAGGAAGGTGGCCACGGTGGTCAGGGTGGAGACGAAGCACAGGATGGACCACAGGCCGATCCAGAAGGTGGTGAAGGTGCGTTCATCCTGGGAGAAGTAAGGGTGGTGGCAGGGCTGGGCACAGTTATCCACAGGGCCAGTGTGGACCCGGTTGTATAAGGGATGGGCGTCTTTCTTGATGGGCACCAGAGGGTCCCGACAGCGGCAGTCCCGGTCACACTCCTGGGGGGCGGGGGGCTTGGGGGCGGGCTGCCTGCGGCGGGTGCCCTTAGGGGTGGGTTTGGGGAAGGAAGGGGCGAGGGTGGTGGTCTCGCTACTGTTCTGGTCCATACACAGAGTCTCGTCTCCCAGCTGAGGCAGCTGCTCACAGCTCATCCTCTCTGGCCACTCAAAACCATACTGGATCATGAGGGGGGAGCAGCCTCGCTTGGCCCGCTCACACACAGAGCGGCAGGGGGGCAGGGGCTTCTTGTAGTCCTGCAGACAGATAGGGGTGTACATGGAACACAGGAAGAAGAGCAGGTCTGGGGAACAGCGGATGCGGACCAGGGGCCAGAACTGATGGACCTCCAGCCCCACCTCCTCCTGGGTGTCATGGTTGAACTGGTTGGGCATGTAGGTGAGGTTGTACCCAATGCCCTTACACATGGGAACCGTGATGGGCTCGCACACTATGTCCTTGGAGGCAGCGTGCGCGAGCAGGGGCAGCTGGGAGAGGAGCAGCGCGAGCAGCCAGCGGACGACACCACACAGAGGGGGTTTGACTGTGGTCGCCATGGGGAAGTGGGATATTTCCATAAAAAGAATATTGGTAGAAAAATTACAGGAATTGCGTTGTGGACTTCAGTATTTGCTAAGCTCAGGCTTTCCTTACATTTATGACTGCATCTCCGACATATGAAATCCCAGGAGAGCGTAATTGCTCCAGCAGCATGTCCACAGTCCTCTGTTCTATAAATCACAGACAAGTTTCATCCCAGACTGCAGGACGCTCATTCTCTTCCAACAGCATGAGCACCTTTAGAAGGAACCATGGTGATTGTAAATACAGCAGCCAAGATCCGAAAACCCCCGAAATAAAGTGCCAATGTTTTATCCAATAAAGCTTGTGAGGATTTCGGGAAGATGGACTATGAACACCAAGCCGACCGAGGCTCTAAATAGGTTGCATTCAATTGTAAATCATTCACCAAGCTTTGCAATTACTTGAGTTGACAATTCATTTACCCTTTCCTTGCATTCCGGCCACGCGTCAATAAATGTAGTAACTGTAACCACAGGCTTAAACAAGAAACAATTTTATATTCCTCCAGTTTTCTATTCCGCATGACAGGTGAAGTCGCCTGTGCCTTGAAAAGAGGAACCCCTCTCGCCGCGTCTCTCTGAACAATAAAAACACTTGGAAGCAAAACTGTTAGAAAAATAATCGCAATGTTTCTCTCCGCTATGGTGCCTCATTTAAAGTCCACATTCAAATCCAATTAAAACAGACTCCCCTCTTCATGCAGCCGCTCTCGGGGTCTGAACCTCGGGGTAGAAAACAGGTTTCGGATAAAAGTCCACTTACGCTCCTCTCGCTCCAAAGTTTGGGAAACTCGTTACGCTTTCCTTTGTCCAACCAAATGTATCACTTGGACAACCCCAGAGTCGTCTCATTCAAAACTTCAGCACTTGTTTTCCAAACTTATCTCCAATGATTGTAAGCATGTATCGCTGTGTCTCGCTACACATCTCAAAGTGCTTGCCAAAATAACTCGCTCCGCTGCCCAAGAGGAAGAGACCCCTCCTGCTGCAGAACGCCCACCTCGTCCACAGCGCCAGCCCTCGAGCACTCAGCTCTATTGACCAAGGACTGTTTGGATAGCTTCACCACGCCTACTCGCACTCCGCGGCGCTCCTTGTACCTTTTGGACTAATCAGGACCAGAGTTTGAGCTACAGCGTTGACCAAATCAGTTAATTTATGGATGACCAAAATGTACCGGATGTGGAGGGACAGGTGGCATTTGGAGACATTAACGCACCTGCACCTCAAGCTGTATACTGTATATACTGTATATGCACCGTTGATTAAATAAAGAGAGTGAAATGAAAGGTGGGGATTCATATTGAAAAGTGTTTTCACGGGTTCCTGTACTGCATAGGCGTTTACCAGGGTTGGGTGGGTTACTTTCTAAATGTAATCCGTTAAAAAGTTACTAGTTAACTGTCCTAAATTGTAATCAGTAATGTAACTTTTGGATTACCCAAACTCAGTAACGTAATCTGATTACATTTTGTTACTTTTAGAGGCATTAGAAGAAGACCAAAATGTATGTTACCAATTGAAAGACATCTATTGCAGGATAAATCAATATTAAAGTTTACATAGCTGGCCATATATGGATGTTACATTTGACTTTATGGGTTGGTTATGTAGGTTAACACATCATTTTCTACTACATATAATAATACGATTAAATTATATATTTCCATTAAAAAACTAAGTATCAGAATTCCAGAAATATTGGAAATATGGAAGTATAGATTAGCCAAATTGTTTTACCTGAGCATGACCCAGTGGTGATTTTAGCACGCACATCTTGGTGGGGCAAACAAATAAAACAATGATGCATGCCAGCAATGCCACTATACAACACTAAACAATACATTAATTGCACTATAACGGTGACAAACGGTGCCCACAAACTGTTAGGGCCAACATAAAGCTGTCCCAACAGCAGCCCGACATCTTACCACTGCTACACCTGCTACACACTGTTAGGGCCTACATAAAGCTGTCCCAACAGCAGTCCCAACACCTTACCACTGCTACACCTGGCTATCAGGGGAGCCTTGTCTGGCAGCGATTCAGCCTCATTTACTGCCTTTTTTTAAAACATAGCTGATATGGCTGACTTGTTTAAACAAATGTGGATTCTACTGACAATTGACATGTACAAACTATGGCATAAGAGAACGATGAGCAGATAAGATGCAATCCGATGAAGACATTAATGAGCGAGCCAGGATGGACGTTGTCAATATAACTATTTGTTCAGCACTTTTGAAATGTACCGCGACAGAATTCAGAACATGGGCAGTTCTTACAGTGTTCTCGCTGTACACCAAGTCAGAACCGTAGGATAAATAACGGGGGCATATATGCAGACATTGAAAGCTCTTACAATATTCAATGATTACATTTCTCTAAAACAGGCTAAAGGCTAATTAAGAGGGGAAAAGGGACCAAATTATTTGCATGAGGCACATGGGCTACTAACAGCTTACTACATAACAGAGCAAGTGACGTTATTACTTTCTTAGCTACAGTATACATATCTCCCTGGCATATTACATCATTTATGCAGCAACATTTTTGGACTCACCTTGTGCTGTGCTCACTTCCTTCCAAACCACTCATTGTTGAATTTGCAATTTCCATAATGTTTATGTCCAATGACACCGATACGTTTTTATCTATAGTTTCTCTTCATTATTTATCTTCACATGACAAGGATTGAAAAGAATTTGCCAACATATTGTAGACTTGATTCATGATGATGACTGCTAGCTAAGATTTTGAAAGTATAATGTTGACATGATCAGTCCAATCAAAGCTACTGTACATATAACGTGATTTGACGGCATTCTATCTGTGTGTGGCCAATGACCTCAAGCCTTTTTGGATGGGCACTTCTAGTGTAATGCTATGACAGCAGCCAAAGGGTTAGAATTTTAGAGGTCTCCCCTTACACTTCACAATGATGTAGTTTCCCCATGAGTGACAGAACACTGAGCCAATCACGGCGCAATGCTCCGCATTTTCTGCTGGCTTGCCCCACCACCACAGAAAGCACTGAACTAGGCTGAAACACCTGCATTTTGGAGCTGCCTTACTCAAGAAAACTAAAAAGAGACCATGTTTGTATGCTGCTTTATTAACTCAATTATATATATACATTGTTTGCAAACTGATATGTGACATGTATTAATGCCAAAATAAAAGCCGCACTTGTATTCCATAGGCTTGGATCCACACAGCAGCAAGACCGCATTTTTCACTAGCTGTCCACTGGTTTCAAAAACAATGATTGATAGGCAGCTTAAACGTCTTGAAATCAACCATTATTGGGTTCAAATCCACTTTTAGATTTGTGAACAGCCATCCTCAACAACCACAATCCGTATGGCGCAAATGGCTAAATGAGAGAGCAGCAGTGTGATTCACATCAATGCGCTATGTAGATATCAATAATAAGTATCTATGTAGATATGAATAGTGAGTGATATCCGTATCGCCGTAGACTACAGCACTGCTGTCATCCTCACCTCCAAGCGTTTAGTCAAGTTGGATAATCTGTGGATGCCGACAGCATTCTCACCATTGGAAGACATAGCTTGGACTGTAGCCTACAAAAGTCTATTTGCGCTCTTTTCCACGATCCATCAAACACATTTGGTGTGTCATCACAGTGGTCTCTGACTTGTGGTCAAACTCGCTCAGGTGGAACAAAACAAACTCAAACTTAAACTTTTTTCAATGCCGATTTGAATGTCATTGGGAAAAACAGAAATGTAAAAAAAAAAAAAAACAATTCACAAACATCCTTCCTGAATGTAAAAGTAATCCTCGAAGTAATCATCTAGTTTTTCAAAAGTATCTGTAATCTGATTACAATATTTTTGCTGGTAACATAATGGATCAGTTACCATTTTTTTGTAATTCCTTACACGTAATGGATTACATGTAATCCGTGAGTGTTTACCCTAGAGGTCATAACGGATTACAGTTACTGTTTTTTGTAATAGTTTACATGTAATGGATTATGGTATCATTGGTATAAAAAAATAGGGATTATGGCATCAAATACATCAAAACACATGGTTTCCAGGCGTTATTATGAGCTGTTCTCCTCTCAGCAGCCTCCTGCGCAAGGGACCCATTCCTGCAGCCTGAATCAGCAACACACACCTGCAGAAAAAAAACATAGGTAGGGAGGTAGATTGGGAGAGAGGTTGGTAGGTAGGTTGGTAGAGAGGGAGAGAGGTTGGTAGGTAGGTTGGTAGGGAGGGAGAGAGGTTGGTAGGTAGGTAAGGGAGAGAAATTGATAGGTTGGTAGGTAGGTAGGTAGGGAGAGAAATTGATAGGTTGGTAGGTAGGTGGGGAGAGAGAGAAATAGGTAGGTAGGTAGGTAGGGTAGGTTGGGTAGGGTAGGTAGGTAGGTTGGTTGGTAGGTAGGTAGGGAGAGAAGTTGATAGGTAGGTAGGTTGGTAGGGAGGGAGGTTGGTTGGTTGGTAGGTAGGGATACAGGTTGGTAGGGAGGGAGGTAGGTAGGGAGTGAGGGAGGTTGGTAGGGAGGGAGGGAGGTTGGGAGGGAGGGAGGGAGGGAGGTTGGGAGGGAGGTAGGGAGAGGTTGGTGGGTAGGTAGGAAGATAGGTAGCAAGGTAGGTAGGTAGGTCAAATCAAATCAAATTTATTTATATAGCCCTTTGTACATCAGCTGATATTTCAAAGTGCTGTACAGAAACCCAGCCTAAAACCCCAAACAGCAAGCAATACAGGTGTAGAAGCACGGTGGCTAGGAAAAACTCCCTAGAAAGGCCAAAACCTAGGAAGAAACCTAGAGAGGAACCAGGCTATGTGGGGTGGCCAGTCCTCTTCTGGCTGTGCCGGGTGGAGATTATAACAGAACATGGCGAAGATGTTCAAATGTTCATAAATGACCATCATGGTCAAATAATAATAATCACAGGCAGAACAGTTGAAACTGGAGCAGCAGCACAGCCAAGTGGACTGGGGACAGCAAGGAGTCATCATGCCAGGTAGTTCTGAGGCATGGTCCTAGGGCTCAGGTCCTCCGAGAGAGAGAAAGAAAGAGAAAGAGAGAATTAGAGAGAGCATACTTAAATTCACACAGGACACCGGATAGGACAGGCAGAGACAGCAACGGTGGTTCGTTGCTCCAGAGCCTTTCCGTTCACCTTCACACTCCTGGGCCAGACTACACTCAATCATATGACCCACATAAGAGATGAGTCTTCAGTAAAGACTTAAAGATTGAGACCAAGTTTGCATCTCTCACATGGGTAGGTAGACCATTCCATAAAAATGGAGCTCTATAGGAGAAAGCCCTGCCTCCAGCTGTTTGCTTAGAAATTCTAGGGACAATTAGGAGGCCTGCGTCTTGTGACCGTAGCGTACGTGCAGGTATGTACGGCAGGAGCCAAATCAGAGAGATAGGTAGGAGCAAGCCCATGTAATGCTTTGTAGGTTAGCAGTAAAACCTTGAAATCAGCCCTTGCCTTGACAGAAAGCCAGTGTAGGGAGGCTAGCACTGGAGTAATATGATCACATTTTTTGGTTCTAGTCAGGATTCTAGCAGCCGTATTTAGCACTAACTGAAGTTCATTTAGTGCTTTATCCGGGTGGCCAGAAAGTAGAGCATTGCAGTAGTCTAACCTAGAAGTAACAAAAGCATGGATTCATTTTTCTGCATCATTTTTGGAATGGAATTTTTTAGCAATGTTATGTAGATGGAAAAAAGCTGTCCTTGAAACAGTCTTGATATGTTCTTCAGAAGAGAGATCAGGGTCCAGAGTAACGGCGAGGTCCTTCACAGTTTTATTTGAGACGACTGTACAACCATTAAGATTAATTGTCAGACTCAACAGAAGATCTCTATGTTTCTTGGGACCTAGAACAAGCATCTCTGTTTTGTCCGAATTTAAAAGTAGAAAGTTTGCAGCCATCCACTTCCTTATGTCTGAAACACATGCTTCTAGCGAGGGAAATTTTGGGGCTTCACCATGTTTCATTGAAATGTACAGCTGTGTGTCATCCGCATAGCAGTGGAAGTTAACATTATGTTTTCGAATGACATCCCCAAGAGGTAAAATATATAGTGAAAACAATAGTGGTCCTAAAACAGAACCTTGAGGAACACCGAAATTTACAGATGATTTGTCAGAGGACAAACCATTCACAGAGACAAACTGATATCTTTCCGACAGATAAGATCTAAACCAGGCCAGAACTTGTCCGTGTAGACCAATTTGGGTTTCCAATCTCTCCAAAAGAATGTGGTGATCGATGGTATTAAAAGCAGCACTAAGGTCTAGGAGCATGAGGACAGATGCAGAGCCTCGGTCTGATGCCATTAAAAGGTCATTTACCAACGTCCCAAGTGCAGTCTCAGTGCTATGATGGGGTCTAAAACCAGACTGATGCATTTTGTATACATTGTTTGTCTTCAGGAAGACAATGAGTTGCTGCGCAACAGCCTTTTCTAAAATATTTGAGAGGAATGGAAGATTCGATATAGGCCGATAGTTTTTTATATTTTCTGGGTCAAGGTTTGGCTTTTTCAAGTGAGGCTTTATTACTGCCACTTTTGGTGAGTTTGGTACACATCCGGTGGATAGAGAGCCGTTTATTATGTTCAACATAGGAGGGCCAAGCACAGGAAGCAGCTCTTTCAGTAGTTTAGTTGGAATAGGGTCCAGTATGCAGCTTGAAGGTTTAGAGGCCATGATTATTTTCATCATTGTGTCAAGAGATATAGTACTAAAACACTTGAGTGTCTCTCTTGATCCTAGGTCCTAGAGAAAGAGATAGGTTGGCAGGTAGGTAGGTAGATAGGGAGGGAGGGAAGTAGGTAGGTAAGTAGAGAGGTAGATAGGGAGGGAGGGAAGTAGGTAGGTAGGTAGGTAGATAGGGAGGGAGGGAGGGAAGTAGGTAGGTAGGTAGGTAGGTAGATAGGGAGGGAGGGAAGTAGGTAGGTAGGTAGATAGGGAGGGAGGGAAGTAGGTAGGTAGGTAGGTTGGCAGGTAGGTAGGTAGATAGGGAGGGAAGTAGGTAGGTAGGTAGATAGGTAGGTAGATAGGGAGGGAGGGAAGTAGGTAGGTAGGTAGGTTGGCAGGTAGGTAGGTAGATAGGGAGGGAAGTAGGTAGGTATGTAGGTAGGTAGATAGGGAGATAGGGAAGTAGGTAGGTAGGTAGGTAGGTAGGTAGGTAGATAGGGAGGGAGGGAAGTAGGTAGGTTGGTAGGTAGGTAGGTAGAGAGAGATAGGTTGGCAGGTAGGTAGTTAGATAGGGAGGGAATGAAGGAAGTAGGTAGGTAGGCAGGCAGGCAGGTAGGGAGAGACATTGATAGGTAGGTAGGTAGGTAGGTAGGGAAGGAAGGAGTGAAGGGGGGAGGGAGGTAGGGAGGTAGGCAGGGAGAGAGTTTGGTAGGTGGGTAGGTAGGTAGGTAGGTAGGTAGGTAGGCAGGGAGAGAGTTTGGTAGGTGGGTAGGTAGGGCGATAGGTTGGTAGGGAGGAAGGGAGGGAGTGAAAGAAGGAAGGAAGGAGGTAGGTAGGGATAGATATTGGTTGGGAGGGAGGGAAGGTAGGTTTGTTAGTCGGTAGATAGGTAGGTAGGGAGAGAGGTTGGTAGGTAGGGAGAGAGATAGGTAGGTAGTGAGAGAGGTTGGTAGGTAGGGAGGGAGGTTGGTAGGGAGAGAGATTGGTAGGTAGGGAGTGAGGTTGGTAGGTAGGGAGTGAGGTTGGTAGGTAGGGAGTGAGGTTGGTAGGTAGGGAGGGAGGTTGGTAGGTAGGGAGAGAGATTGGTAGGTAGGGAGGGAGGTTGGTAGGTAGGGAGGGAGGTTGGTAGGGAGGGAGGGAGAGAGATTGGTAGGTAGGGAGAGAGGTTGGTAGGTAGGGAGGGAGGTTGGTAGGTAGGGAGAGAGAGTGGTAGGTAGGGAGAGAGATTGGTAGGTAGGGAGAGAGATTGGTAGGTAGGGAGAGAGGTTGGTAGGTAGGGAGAGAGATTGGTATGTAGGGAGAGAGGTTGGTATGTAGGGAGAGAGATTGGTAGGTAGGGAGAGAGATTGGTAGGTAGGGAGAGAGAGAGGTTGGTAGGTAGGGAGAGAGGTTGGTTGTTAGGGAGAGAGATTGGTAGGGAGGGTAGGTTGGTAGGTAGGGAGAGAGGTTGGTAGGTAGGGAGAGAGGTTGGTAGGTAGGGAGAGAGGTTGGTATGTAGGGAGAGAGGTTGGTATGTAGGGAGAGAGATTGGTATGTAGGGAGAGAGGTTGGTATGTAGGGAGAGATATTGGTAGGTAGGGAGAGAGGTTGGTATGTAGGGAGAGATATTGGTAGGTAGGGAGGGAGGTTGGTAGGTAAGCCTATAGGTAAGATAAACAACAGGCATGCTTTGTGTGTTGACCAAGCAGGACTGAGTCTAAACATGCATGACAATGGGTTCAACACGCAAGAACACTGCCCTGTGTTCACATGGAGGGGCTCTTCCACAAAGCATGGCTGTGTCCCAAATGGCTCCCTATTCAGTACGCTCTATTCGTGCACTATATAGGGAAGATGGGGGGCCATTTGGGAAGAAGGCCATGTTTTCACTCTTAGCCTGTTTCTCTTGACCTGTCTCTTTAAGGTCAGGGAACATTCATACAGGATAGGGTTGATATTTTCTCACACAAATAGATTTGCTCTCCTTGTCCTATCACTCAAACAGACTCCAACTATAACCATGGTTTGCTACTCTCATATAAACTGACTGTACAATGTTTACCTAATTGCTTTGAAATACAAAGTACACCACATACCATAGGTGTAGATAGATAGCATTAGCATGGGTGTGGTGTGGTTGATGTGTGGGTACTAGAGTATACCCCACCTACAACACTACATTGCTCAGGAGAATAGTTATGGTTTCTTTACTATGTGCAGTCAAACAAGCACAAGTAGACTCTCTCTCTCTCTCTACCTCTCGCTCTACCTCTCTCTCTACCTCTCTCTCTACCTCCCAAAGAGTGTTGAGGCTTTCTGAAGTCCTAAGGCCTAAGATTTTTGACTAAGACTTAACACTGAAGGAACACATTCAAACCAACCCTGACCTGCATCATTGACAAATCTGCAAACCAATGGTTACAGAGCACAGCATATCAACAGATCTGACAGCTAGGCACACCTAGTCATCAACTGCCCACACAGGCAGTGCTGCTCTGTGATCAGACAGAGTGACCCAACAACCAAATCACTTGTCCCTTCTTCTTTCTCTGGAATCAAAACAACCACCTGAACTCACCCACAAAAAACACACGGTAATGATTGTGGGCTCCATTTCGGTTAGCTTGGGTATGTGAACGAAATGGAGTGCTGTGTCCACACTCCTCCCTGGCAACCCCCCCCCCCCCTCCCTCCTTTCAGAGCCAGGGATGAGCCTGCGTGCCCGTACAGGTGTCTACACAAAAGCCTTTATCCTACTCCTCATTCAGCCCCCTCCATAGAAACACACACACACACACAAAAGGCTGATGACACAATGTTACAAATGTTCACGTTTGTAAATGCATTCTCATTTTCCAGTCTCCACTCTTCCTTCTTCTCTCTGGTTTATCCTTTATGTACAGAGACATGAGGTCAGGGTTACACAATACCAGACACAATTACTCATAAACACCCGTAATCCCACGTTTAGGGACCAACAACCATGTGTAAATCCCACGTTTTGTGTGATAAAATGATGGAAACCTAATCTCATCTTTATAATAGCAGTATTTCGCATAACAGTCATATTCTATTTCTACAGTGTTGTCACACAGTGAGGAGCCTCAGCCTATAAGAAGGGCCAGAGTTGTTCCTGGTTAGACATGGTAACAGGTAGAAAAAAGACCTGGGCCTATGTATAAAACATAACTAGGGCCAGGAATATACCCTGACTAAATGTCTCTATCCATGATCCTGGGCCTATGTATAAAACATAACTAGGGCCAGGAATATACCCTGACTAAATGTCTCTATCCATGAGCCTGGGCCTATTTATAAAACATAACTAGGGCCAGGAATATACCCTGACTAAATGTCTCTATCCATGATCCTGGGCCTATGTATAAAACATAACTAGGGCCAGGAATATACCCTGACTAAATGTCTCTATCCATGATCCTGGGCCTATGTATAAAACATAACTAGGGCCAGGAATATACCCTGACTAAATGTCTCTATCCATGAGCCTGGGCCTATTTATAAAACATAACTAGGGCCAGGAATATACCCTGACTAAATGTCTCTATCAATGAGCCTGGGCCTATTTATAAAACATAACTAGGGCCAGGAATATACCCTGACTAAATGTCTCTATCCATGAGCCTGGGCCTATGTATAAAACATAACTAGGGCCAGGAATATACCCTGACTAAATGTCTCTATCCATGAGCCTGGGCCTATGTATAAAACATAACTAGGGCCAGGAATATACCCTGACTAAATGTCTCTATCCATGATCCTGGGCCTATGTATAAAACATAACTAGGGCCAGGAATATACCCTGACTAAATGTCTCTATCCATGAGCCTGGGCTCTGCAAACGACTCAATAACATGTTCAGACTTCTAGTCCGAGGGCAAAGAGAGCATCAGTCGACTGAGAGGGCTGTGACAGGTGAGAGAGGGGGTTGGGTTGGGCTGTGACAGGTTATAGAGGGGGTTGGGTTGGGTTGTGACAGGTTATAGAGGGGTTGGGTTGGGACAGGTTATAGAGGGGGTTGGGTTGGGTTGTGACAGGTTATAGAGGGGGTTGGGTTGGGTTGTGACAGGTTATAGAGGGGGTTGGGTTGGGTTGTGACAGGTTATAGAGGGGTTGGGTTGTGTGACAGGTTATAGAAGGGGTTGGGTTGTGACAGGTTATAGAGGGGGTTGGGTTGTGACAGGTTATAGAGGGGGTTGGGTTGTGACAGGTTAGAGAAGGGGTTGGGTTGTGACAGGTTAGAGAGGGGGTTGGGTTGTGACAGGTTAGAGAGGGGGTTGGGTTGTGACAGGTTATCGAGGGGGTTGGGTTGTGACGGGTTATAGAGGGGGTTGGATTGGGTTGTGACAGGTTAGAGAGGGGGTTGGGTTGGGTTGTGACAGGTTATAGAAGGGGTTGGGTTGGGTTGTGACAGGTTAGAGAGGGGTTGGGTTGGGTTGTGACAGGTTAGAGAGGGGGTTGGGTTGGGTTGTGACAGGTGAGAGAGGGGGGGGTTGGGTTGTGACAGGTTATAGAGGGGTTGGGTTGGGTTGTGACAGGTGAGAGAGGGGGTTGGGTTGGGTTGTGACAGGTGAGAGAGGGGGTTGGGTTGGGTTGTGACAGGTTATAGAGGGGGTTGGGTTGGGTTGTGACAGGTTATAGAGGGGGTTGGGTTGGGTTGTGACAGGTTATAGAAGGGGTTGGGTTGTGACAGGTTATAGAGGGGTTGGGTTGTGACAGGTTATAGAGGGGGTTGGGTTGTGACAGGTTAGAGAAGGGGTTGGGTTGTGACAGGTTAGAGAGGGGGTTGGGTTGTGACAGGTTATCGAGGGGGTTGGGTTGTGACGGGTTATAGAGGGGGTTGGATTGGGTTGTGACAGGTTAGAGAGGGGGTTGGGTTGGGTTGTGACAGGTTATAGAAGGGGTTGGGTTGGGTTGTGACAGGTTAGAGAGGGGGTTGGGTTGGGTTGTGACAGGTTAGAGAGGGGGTTGGGTTGGGACAGGTCAGAGAGGGGGTTGGGTTGTGACAGGTTAGAGAGTGGGTTAGGTTGTGACTGGTTAGAGAGGGGGTTGGGTTGGGACAGGTCAGAGAGGGGGTTGGGTTGGGTTGTGACAGGTTAGAGAGGGGGTTGGGTTGGGACAGGTCAGAGAGGGGGTTGGGTTGTGACAGGTTAGAGAGGGGGTTAGGTTGTGACTGGTTAGAGAGGGGGTTGGGTTGTGACAGGTTAGAAAGGGGGTTGGGTTGTGACAGGTTAGAGAGGGGGTTGGGTTGTGACAGGTTAGAGAGGGGGTTGGGTTGTGACGGGTTAGAGAGGGGGTTGGGTTGTGACAGGTTAGAGAGGGGGTTGGGTTGTGACAGGTTATAGAGGCGGTTGGGTTGGGACAGGTTATAGAGGGGGTTGGGTTGGGACAGGTTAGAGAGGGGGTTGGGTTGGGACAGGTTAGAGAGGGGGTTGGGTTGGGTTGGGACAGGTTATAGAAGGGGTTGGGTTGGGTTGTGACAGGTTAGAGAGGGGTTGGGTTGGGTTGTGACAGGTTAGGCAGAATTGGGTTGGGACAGGTCAGAGAGGGGGTTGGGTTGTGACAGGTTAGAGAGTGGGTTAGGTTGTGACTGGTTAGAGAGGGGGTTGGGTTGTGACTGGTTAGAGAGGGGGTTGGGTTGTGACAGGTTAGAGAGGGGGTTGGGTTGGGTTGTGACAGGTTATAGAGGGGGTTGGGACAGGTCAGAGAGGGGGTTGGGTTGTGACAGGTTAGAGAGGGGGTTAGGTTGTGACTGGTTAGAGAGGGGGTTGGGTAGTGACAGGTTAGAGAGGGGGGTTGGGTTGTGACAGGTTAGAGAGGGGTTGGGTTGTGACAGGTTAGAGAGGGGGTTGGGTTGTGACGGGTTAGAGAGGGGGTTGGGTTGTGACAGGTTAGAGAGGGGGTTGGGTTGTGACAGGTTATAGAGGCGGTTGGGTTGGGACAGGTTATAGAGGGGGTTGGGTTGGGACAGGTTAGAGAGGGGGTTGGGTTGGGACAGGTTAGAGAGGGGTTTGGGTTGGGACAGGTTAGAGAGGGGGTTGGGTTGGGTTGTGACAGGTTAGAGAGGGGGTTGGGGTGTGACAGATTATAGGTCAACTCCATCTTTCTTCAGTCAACTAAGGAAGTGGATTGGAATTCCAATTAATGAATATAAAATTCCTCTTTGAAAATAAACAGCCTCTTAAATTCTTTAATTTAAATTTAAATAAAATGGAACTGACCCCAACCGATCTACTAACTTAAGTAAAGCACATGTTTTCTGAACAGACCAACTATCTAAAATGTTGATTCATAGGCTTTCACACGAGGGCATAGGTCCAGACTAGAGGTCCTAGTCTGAATATACCATGAGGCAACAGTTGTAATTCTCCAGAGCAGCAGTACTAAGCTACTCTCTCTCTGATCCAGGTCACCCGGAACAGCAGGGTCCAGTGTGCCTTTGTATGGCTGCTCAACGTCAGGGGGCCAGTGTATGTGTGTGTGTGTGTCAGAGAATGGGGGGATGGTGGAGGGGGGGGGTTTCAAAGCCACTATTTTCCTCCTTTCACAAGCACCGACCCTCACCCCTCGCGTTCCATCCAATGTTACCCTCTCCCTTTGCACCCATCATCTCTCCCATCGTCTTTTTCTCCTTAAACCATCTTTTGTTTTCTTTTTCTGATGGCATTTCTCCTCTCTTGTTGTCGAGGCCCTAAATGAGTCTTGACCGGCCCCCGGGCCACTGGAGAAGCACAAAGGATCGTGTTCCGCTCGCTACAGTTGAGCCATTGTGGCTGCTGACAACGCACTAATTGGCAATGACAATTAAGCGCGGTCGACACTCAGGTTCAATTTGCCTGCTCCTCAATACAAATCACAGGCAAATGAGTCAGGCGATACACAGTTTGAACACACACACATTGTTTTGTTACAGTTTTCTCTTGCCTGGTTTGGAACTTGTGGGAAGCCTGCAGACTTGCCTCGTTTGGGACTGGTTGGAAAGCCTGCAGACTCTTGCCTCGTTTGGGACTGGTTGGAAAGCCTGCATACTCTTGCCTCGTTTGAGACTGGTTGGAAAACCTGCAGACTCTTGCCTCGTTTGGGACTGGTTGGAAAGCCTGCATACTCTTGCCTCGTTTGGGACTGGTTGGAAAGCCTGCAGACTCTTGCCTCGTTTGGGACTGGTTGGAAAGCTTGCAGACTCTTGCCTCGTTTGGGACTGGTTGGAAAGCCTGCAGACTCTTGCCTCGTTTGGGACTGGTTGGAAAGCCTGCAGACTCTTGCCTTGTTTGGGACTGGTTGGAAAGCCTGCAGACTCTTGCCTTGTTTGGGACTGGTTGGAAAGCCTGCAGACTCTTGCCTCGTTTGGGAAGCCTGCAGACGGAACAAGGACAGGAACTAAAGGCTGAGCTCATTTTCTTTCAACCACATTTTGTCATGTCAGCAAACTGCATGCAGAGTTCATAGTTTCAAAGGCCATTGACATTTTACAGGGCTTTCATTCCTCTGGTAACTACAGTATATGCATTTCCAATAACAGAGATGGAATGGTTCCATCCTCCCACTCATCCATTTCATGCATTTACAAAGAGAAAACACTCATATACTTTGTGTAGTTAAAACAACCTCACACTGAAAATCTGTTTTAAATCTTAAATGGTTACAAAGCCTGTAACCCTTGTGTCCTCCAGGGAAATAAATGTGTGAGGGCTCCATTTAGAAGAGAGAGGACAGAGAGATGAGACTTCAACTCTGACCTGCCCAACATTAAGATCTTAATGGGGTTTGGAATCAACATAGCGGCAAGGCTCAAGGACCCATTAAAAACAACCCAAACCTTTCAGATCTCTCTGCCACTTCATGAAGAAAATAAAATGTGGCGGGCACACGTCCACGACAGGCTGGCACACATCCACGACAGGCTGGCACACGTCCACGACAGGCGGGCACACATCCACGACAGGCTGGCACACGTCCACGACAGGCGGGCACACATCCACGACAGGCTGGCACACATCCACGACAGGCTGGCACACGTCCACGACAGGCGGGCACACATCCACGACAGGCTGGCACACGTCCACGACAGGCGGGCACACATCCACGACAGGCTGGCACACGTCCACGACAGGCGGGCACACGTCCACGACAGGCTGGCACACATCCACGACAGGCTGGCACACATCCACGACAGGCTGGCACACATCCACGACAGGCTGGCACACATCCACGACAGGCTGGCACACATCCAAGGCAGACAGGCTGGCACACGTCCACGACAGGCTGGCACACATCCAAGGCGAAGGCTGGCACACATCCACGACAGGCTGGCACACATCCACGACAGGCTGGCACACGTCCACGACAGGCGGGCACACATCCACGACAGGCTGGCACACGTCCACGACTGGAGGCTGGCACACATCCAAACCACAGGCTGGCACACGTCCACGTACAGGCGGGCACACATCCACGAAACAGGCTGGCACACGTCCACGTCTGTCGCTGGCGGGCACACGAAACCACGACAGGCGGGCACTGAGGTCCACTGTTGGCGGGCACACTGAAACCAAGAGAAAGGTCGGGCACACGTTGTCTGACAGGCGGGCACACGTCCAAGGCGAAAGGCTGGCACACATCCACGGCAGGCGGGCACACTGAAACCAAGGCAGAAAGGCTGGCACACATCCACGTTGGCTGGCACACAAACCAAGACAGATGGTCACACATCCACAGACTGAAACGGGCTGGCGTGTTGCAGCCCATCGTCGGGTCTCAAATGGGTCCTCAGATGCCTGTGGATTACTGCCTGTCAGCTATAGTGCTTCATCTCTCACTCTCTCCAAAGACCAGACCAGGGAAATGGCTGCTGCCTGCCGCAGGACAGGAAAGAAGGCAGGGAGGAAAAGTGGAGTGTTGACAAAGTATACTACATGGGGATTGGGGAAGAGGCCACCAGAGCAGGGGGGTGGCAGGAGAGTGGGTTTCTCAAGCTTTGTGTGGACTCAGTGGTTTGCCCTGACAGATGGAACAGGGATCCCATTGGCTGCTGTATGCCCCTACCACAGATCTAGGATCAGATGATAATCCTACCATTAACCATTGGGTTGGATGAAATAATATCTGACCCTGTATTAGTGGTTCGGGGCAAGTCCTATCTACTCCTATGCCAGGCTGGAGAGTTGGTAGAATGTGATACTAGGTGGATGTTGTCTCACCCATGAGGTCATGCCAATGAATTAACCCAATGTCTTTAGGGTTCTTCCAGACCTTAACCTTTGAAAAGGATAGAACGAGATAACGTGCCAGCGTAACCAATGTAATACAATTCAGTATTAAAAAAGGACACAAAGCGAGTGGTAGAACTCAATCAGATCCTTGGTGCATCCTCTTACATGACATTACAAGTCTGGTAGTATAGTGCGGTTTATGACAGGTCCTCTGGCTGGCTCTTGGTTCTCCTCCAGGAAACCGGATCCATCTGGAAGTTAGGTTGTAATTTGGGATTAGTGAGAGTCAAGAGTTAGTGTTTGGACCTTCTCTGGCCCTGAACCAAACCAAGACCAACCAAGCCCAATAGGAACCATCCGGACCATTAACAGAACTATAGGGGTAGAAATAGACAGAACTCAATCAGTTGTTCCACTCTGTAACCATTCTTAGGTTTGTTCTGACTCATAACCAGAGAATAATTATGTATTTCATATATAGTGCATAATGTATTGTTTAACTAGGGCCATGGGGTTTTCCAGACCGTGTATGACCAGAGAAGAAACATCTCTGTGGAGGCTATGCTGTTCAACTGGTTTACTTCTCCTGCTCAGGAAAACCTAGTATATCATGTCGCTGATGTGAAATGACTAGACAGATCACAACATCACGTTGTAGTAGTTTGTTTTATTGGCATCAGTGGTAAAAAGAGAAAAGAGGAAAGAACAGCAGGAGGAACGAGGGGTCAGCTACAGAGGTTGTCTGTTGGCTGAGATGCAGACTGAAACCAAGGCAGAAAGGTCAGGTACTGAGGTTGTCTGTTGGCTGAGATGCAGACTGAAACCAAGGCAGAAAGGTCAGGTACTGAGGTTGTCTGTTGGCTGCGATGCAGACTGAAACCAAGGCAGAAAGGTCAGGTACTGAGGTTGTCTGTTGGCTGCGGTGCAGACTGAAACCAAGGCAGAAAGGTCAGGTACTGAGGTTGTCTGTTGGCTGAGATACACACTGAAACCAAGGCAGAAAGGTCAGGTACTGAGGTTGTCTGTTGGCTGAGATACACACTGAAACCAAGGCAGAAAGGTAGATTAACCTGAAACAGTGCTGAAGTCCAGACAGACATGATGGTGGTTGGTGCACAACATAAATACAATAAATATTGGGCCAAAGTAACACAATGTAACAAAGGCAGAGTAAAACACTGAAGTGAATTAAAAACACAGCAATGAAAAGCAGGGTGCAGTAATTCAGAAACCAAGGGCTCATGGTGCGAAGGCACATGGAAGTAAATAAATCCCTATTTGGGACTCCGAGTCCAAACAGAAAGACATGTCTAAGGGGATTATTCCCTTGGTTCAATGTCCTCATCAGTCCCTCAGTAGGAACAATATTGTTCACCATTTACAGTGCACAGAATCCCTGATGTTTATAAGATCAACACACTTAAAAAAAAAATGTTTTTGAGTACGTGTGTGTATGTATATATATATATATATATGGTGCACCAAGGAAAATAAATAGATAAAGTCAAATAAAAACACTTATTTTCTTAATTTTTCATTTGAATTGTATTTGTATTTTTTCAAATGTACTATTATATTTTTTGACTTCTTAGTTTTAGTTTTTTAAGCCTGTCACATCTGTGAATGTGGAATGTGTTTTGTTGGTTGATTGAAAAACAAGAAAACTTAATAAAACATTAAATTTAAAAAATGAAAGAAAAGATCAACGCACGTTAAGAGAAGTCGTTACAGACGATCACAGAGCGAACATCAGCAGTGGAAGAGTCTGCACTCGGACTTCAGTTATGTACATTTTACTGCATTTATGTGCAGCGTTTCACTTCAAGGAACAGAAGTTATATAGGCTCCCTGTCCTCTCAGCACATTACTAGTTGTACATTGAGGAGCTTTGCTCGAAGCCAATTAAAACAAAACATTTATGATATATTCTCCTTTGAGTTCCAGATTGGAGTCGGCTCTTTATTCTAGCAACAGTGACCATTGTTCATTGTTTAGACTGAGGTCCAAAAACAATGAACAAACAGAAACATGGTTCAATACTAAATGGGAATCTGAGGCACGGTGGCATGATTAAAGATAGAAGCCCACACGTCAGTCTCACACAGACTACATTATCGCTGTAAGGAACACGTCAACAGGCTGTTAAGGCAGACGAACGTACAGACACTCAATAAATACCATTCATGAAATGTTCAAAAGCATGTACTCATTATGCATTCACACACAAAAAGAAAGGTGATTTATTACACAACACAAAAAAACAATACTGGCAAAATAATTGATAGGGCAACATGCCAAAACGATAATGTAGCTGCATTTAAACAAGCACACCCACTTAGCTAGCTGTTAACTGGACCTTGTCCAGGGCATTAGTGCATCTTAGTAACGCTGGCTCAGTCACACCAACACCCTGGTTTAGAGCCATTATCCAGTTTTCAATCAATGCAAGACATTTCCAGAAATTATATGACTTGTTACTTCAAATGTAAACCACAGGAAAACTAACACACTTACATACAAATACATGGACAAATAAACTATGACCAGATAAAGGGACCTTCCAGGAGAGAGGGGACGACATGGGAAGAAAAGAGGACAGTGATAACCAGAGAAATGTATTCTAGAGAAAGCAGAGTATGACTATAAAGACCTAGTTGCATAGGGAAGACACTCAACTCAAGGTAAAGCTTCAGTCTTTGAAAGTTTTGCACGATTAAAGCACAGTACCTCAAAAAGGACAAGAAACAGAGGAGAGAAAAAGGCAACAATGAAAATAAAAATGTATATTATTGCCCCAAGTATAGTTCCGGTAATGGAAAAACCTACACACACACACACACACACACACACACACACACACACACACACACACACACACACACACACACACACACACACACACACACACACACACACACACACACACACACACACACACACACACACACACACACTTGATATGGCTCCAGAGTGAGAGCAGTGGGCCATCACAGTCCCAGCTCCTGTGGGTTTGTGACGGCTTGGCTTGTGTAACAGAACTAAGCCACACATGGTGTTTTCCCTGGACTGTAAGTTGGGCCTCCTGTGGCTGAGGCCTGGAGATGTAGGGCTGACCTGAAAGAGCTTTCCCTGCTGAATATACTGGACAGTCAATAACTCCACCAGCCTCTAGCCTCAGAGGACAGGACTCGTTGCCCTTATTTAACCAGGATTAAGAAAACATGATATGTGAAATGACTATGACTCATTCTAGTTTCATGTCAGTCTTGGACCCTTCTATTGAACATGTCCAGATAAAGAGTTGACAGGTTAGAGATGGGCGCACTACTGGCCCAGTGTCGTCCGGGTTTGGCCCGGGGTAGGCCATGATTGTAAATAAGAATCTGTTCATAACTGACTTACCTAGTTAAATAAGGTTAAAAAACATGTTTGTTTTTTTTTAAATAACCAACTCACCATCAAACTTATGGTGAGTTGGTTATTGAAGGACCGCGTTTGGGAAACCCTGGGTTATAGAGGGGCTCCAAAGGGTAATAGGCAAGTTAAATAAGCAAACGCATCCTTCAATACTGTGGCTACGAGCCCAGTCTGTAGCTTGACATCTGAATTAACATGCATTGATAGTGCAAAAACATGTGAAGGAGAGGGAGGGAAAGAGAATGACGTCCAGAGAGACAGTGTGGGGAAAGGCTGGGGGCAAGGTGGGGCACAGTATCCTAATGTAGACTTCAGATATATAGCGAGATGCCACATCACACCAACTGAGTCCACATATAGTCCATACACACTGCATATAGTGACATCACACCAACTGAGTCCACATAGTGTCCATACACACTGCATATAGTGACATCACACCAACTGAGTCCACATAGTGTCCATACACACTGCATATAGTGACATCACACCAACTGAGTCCACATATAGTCCATACACACTGCATATAGTGACATCACACCAACTGAGTCCACATATAGTCCATACACACTGCATATAGTGACATCACACCAACTGAGTCCACATATAGTCCATACACACTGCATATAGTGACATCACACCAACTGAGTCCACATATAGTCCATACACACTGCATACAGTGACATCACATCAACTGAGTCCACATATAGTCCATACACACTGCATATAGTGACATCACATCAACTGAGTCCACATAGAGTCCATACACACTGCATATAGTGACATCACACCAACTGAGTCCACATATAGTCCATACACACTGCATATAGTGACATCACATCAACTGAGTCCACATAGAGTCCATACACACTGCATATAGTGACATCACATCAACTGAGTCCACATAGAGTCCATACACACTGCATATAGTGACATCACATCAACTGAGTCCACATAGAGTCCATACACACTGCATATAGTGACATCACATCAACTGAGTCCACATAGAGTCCATACACACTGCATATAGTGACATCACACCAACTGAGTCCACATATAGTCCATACACACTGCATATAGTGACATCACATCAACTGAGTCCACATAGAGTCCATACACACTGCATATAGTGACATCGCATCAACTGAGTCCACATAGAGTCCATACACACTGCATATAGTGACATCACATCAACTGAGTCCACATAGAGTCCATACACACTGCATATAGTGACATCGCATCAACTGAGTCCACATAGAGTCCATACACACTGCATAGTGACATCACAACTGAGTCCAACTGAGTCACATCATGAGTCCAGTGTCCATACACACTGCATATAGTGACATCACATCAACTGAGTCCACATAGTGTCCATACACACTGCATATAGTGACATCACATCAACTGAGTCCACATAGAGTCCATACACACTGCATATAGTGACATCACACCAACTGAGTCCACATATAGTCCATACACACTGCATATAGTGACATCACACCAACTGAGTCCACATATAGTCCATACACACTGCATATAGTGACATCACATCAACTGAGTCCACATAGAGTCCATACACACTGCATATAGTGACATCACACCAACTGAGTCCACATATAGTCCATACACACTGCATATAGTGACATCACATCAACTGAGTCCACATAGAGTCCATACACACTGCATATAGTGACATCACACCAACTGGCACTAGCTGTCCTTCTCATAATCAGCTGTTGAGTCACCTGGTGTGTGTGTGTGTGTGTGTGTGGAAAGGTCATCCCGTAATTCAATATGCGTTATTTCATAGTTTTGATGTCTTCACTATTATTCTACAATGTAGAAACTAGTAAAAATAAAGAAAAACACTTGAATGAGTAGGTGTGTCCATTTTGGATTGGTACTGTATATATTTCGGTTTAAAAAGGAACAAAAGAACCATATAAACCAGCACTTTTTGGAACTTTATTTTGCAGAGCAGAACAGTGGAATGAAATTTAAAAAACAAATGGTTCTGTTCAGAACAAAATGGAAAAATAATTTTGGTTCCAACCCTTGCTTCCGGTCATAGCTGTTTAAAGTGGTGTGAAAAGAGTGTTTCTCATGCAGAAAGCAGAGTAGTTCCTCTCCAGTGGGTGTTGCATTAGTGTCCATCTCTCCCAGCTGAGAGTGATGTCAGATCAAAAAGCAGGTGTGTCAGGGAGCATGATCCTTGCTTAGTCATCGACACTTCTGTTACTGTGTATCCTGGCCGACCCTCCCTCCCTCCCTCCCTCCCTCCCTTCCTCCCTTACACACACACACACACACACACACACACACACACACACACACACACACACACACACACACACACACACACACACACACACACACACACACACACACACTTTGGTAAGAGCAGCTCTGAGGTGGGTCCGCTGTTCCTCTCTCTGTGTGTGATCAGGTGTCCTGGTAGGGCATTGTGAAGCAGCCTGGTGTATCGTCGTGAGGGCTCCAGAAGGACGAGGGTCTCGTGTGGTGGAGCTCCCTGTGGACACAGCGTGGACATGGCTGGGCCTTCTGACGACACTCTGTATGGAACACCGCTCCGCAGATATCACATCTGGATCACACACACACCAAAATACAACAACAGTCTGTGGTGATTGTAGGTTGGTCGATTTCATCAATGTCAGAAATGTAAAGTAAAACCAGAGGGAAAACATCACTATAGTAAAAATGTGGATAAAATGTAGTTTTAAATGGCCCTGTTCAGTTCAGCCATGTCTGTCTAAGATGTACCACCTGTTGCCATCCTGCCAGGTGTCTATAGGACAGGACAGCATACTACACAGGTGGCTGTCTCTCCATCCATCATTCCATCATTCTATTCATCATTCCATCCATCATTCCATCCATCATTCCATCATTCCATTCATCATTCCATTCATCATTCCATTCATCATTCCATTCATCATTCCATTCATCATTCCATTCATCATTCCATTCATCATTCCATTCATCATTCCATTCATCATTCCATTCATCATTCCATTCATCATTCCATCCATCATTCCATCATTCCATTCATCATTCCATCATTCCATCATTTCATTATTCCATTCAGCATTCCATCATTTCATCATTCCATTATTCCATTCATCATTCCATTAATCATTCCATTAATCATTCCATTAATCATTCCATTCATCATTCCATTCATCATTCCATCCATCATTCCATTATTCCATTCATCATTCCATCATTTCATTATTCCATTCCATGATTCCATTCATCATTCCATCATTCCATTCATCATTCCATTATTTCATACATCATTCCATTCATCATTCCATTAATCATTCCATTATTCCATTCATCATTCCACCATTTCATCATTCCATTCATTTCCATCATTCATCATTCCATTCATCATTCCATTAATCATTCCATTAATCCTTCCATTCATCATTCCATCCATCATTCCATTATTCCATTCATCATTCCATTCCATCCATCATTCCATCCATCATTCCATTATTCCATTCATCATTCCATAATTTCATCATTCCAACATTTCATTATTCCATTCATCATTCCATCATTTCATCATTCCATTATTCCATTAATCATTCCATTCATCATTCCATTAATCATTCCATTAATCATTCCATTAATCATTCCAATATTCCATTTCCATTCATTTCCATTATTCCATCCATCATTCCATTATTCCATCCATCATTCCATTATTCCATTCATCATTCCATCATTTCATCATTCCATCATTTCATTATTCCATTCATCATTCCATTCATTATTCCATTCATCATTCCATTCATCATTCCATTCATCATTCCATCCATCATTCCATTCATCATTCCATCATTTCATCATTCCATTATTCCATTCATCATTCCATCAATCATTCCATTCATCATTCCATCCATCATTCCATTATTCCATTCATCATTCCATCCATCATTCCATTATTCCATTCATCATTCCATTCCATCCATCATTCCATTATTCCATCCATCATTCCATTATTCCATTCATCATTCCATCATTTCATTATTCCATTCATCATTCCATCATTTCATCATTCCATTCATCATTCCATCATTTCATTATTCCATTCATCATTCCATTCCATCCATCATTCCATTATTCCATCCATCGTTCCATTATTCCATTCATCATTCCATCATTTCATTATTCCATTCATCATTCCATCATTTCATCATTCCATTCATCATTCCATCATTTCATTATTCCATTCATCATTCCATCATTTCATCATTCCATTATTCCATTCATCATTCCATTATTCCATTCATCATTCCATTATTCCATCCATCATTCCATTATTCCATCCATCATTCCATTATTCCATTCATCATTCCATCATTCCATTATTCCATTCATCATTCCATTCATCATTCCATCATTTCATCATTCCATCATTTCATTATTCCATTCATCATTCCATCATTTCATTATTCCATTCATCATTCCATCATTTCATTATTCCATTCATCATTCCATCATTCCATTATTCCATTCATCATTCCATCATTATCATTCCATCATTCCATTCATCATTCCATTCTTCCATTATTCCATTCATCATTCCATTATTCCATTCATCATTCCATTCATCATTCCATCCATCATTCCATTATTCCATTCCATCATTCCATTCATCATTCATCATTCCATTCATCATTCCATCCATCATTCCATCCATCATTCCATCCATCATTCCATTCATCATCCGATTCATCATTTCATCCATCATTTCATCCATCATTCCATCCATCATTCCATCCATCATTCCATCCATCATTCCATTCATCAATCCAATCATCAATCCATTCATCATTCCATTCATCATTTCATCATTCCATTATTCCATTCATCATTTCATCATTCCATTATTCCATTATTCCATCCATCATTCCATTCATCAATCCATTCATCAATCCATTCATCATTCCATTCATCATTCCATCATTCCATTATTCCATTCATCATTCCATCCATCATTCCATTCATCATTCCATTCATCAATCCAATCATCAATCCATTCATCATTCCATTCATCATTTCATCATTCCATTATTCCATTCATCATTTCATCATTCCATTATTCCATCCATCATTCCATCCATCATTCCATTCATCATTCCATTCATCATTCCATTCATCATTCCATTCATCATTCCATTCATCATTCCATTCATCATTCCATCCATCATTCCATCCATCATTCCATCCATCATTCCATTCATCAATCCAATCATCAATCCATTCATCATTCCATTCATCATTTCATCATTCCATTATTCCATTCATCATTTCATCATTCCATTATTCCATTATTCCATCCATCATTCCATCCATCATTCCATTCATCATTCCATTCATCAATCCATCCATCATTCCATCCATCATTCCATTCATCAATCCATTCATCAATCCATTCATCAATCCATTCATCAATCCATTCATCAATCCATTCATCATTCCATCATTTCATCATTCCATCATTCCATTATTCCATTCATCATTCCATCCATCATTCCATCCATCATTCCATTCATCAATCCATTCATCATTCCATCATTCCATTATTCCATTCATCATTCCATTCATCATTTCATCATTCCATTATTCCATTTATCATTTCATCATTCCATTAATCATTCCATTCATCATTCCATTAATCATTCCATTAATCATTCCATCCATCATTCCATTATTCCATTCATCATTCCATTCATCATTCCATTAATCATTCCATTAATCATTCCATCCATCATTCCATTATTCCATTCATCATTCCATTAATCATTCCATTAATCATTCCATTAATCATTCCATCCATCATTCCATCCATCATTCCATTCATCAATCCATTCATCATTACATTCATCATTCCATCATTCCATTATTCCATTCATCATTCCATCCATCATTCCATTCATCATTTCATCATTCCATTATTCCATTTATCATTTCATCATTCCATTATTCCATTCATCATTCCATTCATCATTCCATTAATCATTCCATTCATCATTCCATCCATCATTCCATCCATCATTCCATTATTCCATTCATCATTCCATTCCATCCATCATTCCATTATTCCATTCATCATTCCATCCATCATTCCATTATTCCATTCATCATTCCATTCCATCCATCATTCCATTATTCCATCCATCATTCCATCATTCCATTCATCATTCCATCCATCATTCCATCATTTCATCATTCCATCCATCATTCCATCATTCCATTCATCATTCCATCCATCATTCCATTATTCCATTCATCATTCCATTCCATCCATCATTCCATTATTCCATCCATCATTCCATCATTCCATTCATCATTCCATCCATCATTCCATCATTTCATCATTCCATCATTCCATTATTCCATTCATCATTCCATTCATTATTCCATTCATCATTCCATTCATCATTCCATTCATCATACCATTCATCATTCCATTATTCCATTCATCATTTCATCATTCCATTATTCCATTCATCATTCTATCATTATCATTCCATCATTTCATCATTCCATTCATCATTCCATTCATCATTCATTATTCCATTCATCATTCCATCATTCCATTCATCATTCCATCATTCCATTCATTATTCCATTCATCATTCCATTCATCATTTCATCATTCCATTATTCCATTCATCATTCATCATTCCATTATTCCATTCATCATTCCATAATTTCATCATTCCATTCATCATTCCATCATTTCATCATTCCATTCATCATTCCATTATTCCATTCATGAAATTTACATATAGCCAAATACATTTAAACACAGTTTTTCACAATTCCTGACAATTAATCCTGGTAAAAGATTCCCTGTTTTAGGTCAGTTAAGATCACCACTTTATTTTAAGAATGTGAAATGTCAGAATAATAGTAGAGAGAACTATTTATTTCAGCTCTTATTTCTTTCATCACATTCCCAGTGGGTCAAAAGTTTACATACACTCAATTAGTATTTGGTAGCATTGCCTTTAAATTGTTTAACTTGGGTCAAACATTTCAGGTAGCCTTCCACAATGAGTTGGGTGAATTTTGGCCCATTCCTCCTGACAGAGCTGGTGTAACTGAGTCAGGTTTGTTGGCCTCCTTGTTCACACACGCCTTTTCAGTTCTGCCCACAAATTTTCTATAGAATTGAGGTCAGGGCTTTGTGATAGCCACTCCAGTACCTTGACTTTGTTGTTCTTAAGCCATTTTGCCACAACTTTGGAAGTATGCTTGTGGTAATTGTCCATTTGGAAGACCCATTTGCGACCAAGCTTTAACTTCCTGACTGATGTCTTGAGATATTGCTTCAATATATCCACATAATTTTCCGTCCTCATGATGCCATCTATTTTGTGAAGTGCACCAGTCCCTCCTGCAGCAAAGCACCCCCACAACATGATGCTGCCACCCCCGTGCTTCACAGTTGGGATGGTGTTGTTCAGCTTGCAAGCCTCCCCTTTTTCCTCCAAACATAACAATGGTCATTATGGCCAAACAGTTCTATTTTTGTTTCATCAGACCCAAGGACATTTCTCCAAAAAGTATGGTCTTTTCCCCATGTGCAGTTGCAAACCGTAGTCTGGCATATTTTATGGAGGTTTTGGAGCAGTGGCTTCTTCCTTGCTGAGCAGTTTATCAGGTTATGTCGATATAGGACTAATTTTACTGTGGATACAGATACTTTTGTACCTGTTTCCTCCAGTATCTTCACAAGATCCTTTGCTGTTCTTCTGGGATTTATTTGCACTTTTCGCACCAAAGTACGTTCATCTCTAGGCGACAGAACGCGTCTCCTTCCTGAGCGGTATGCGTGGTCCCATGGTGTTTATACTTGCTTACTATTGTTTGTACAGATGAACGTGGTACCTTCAGGCGTTTGGAAATTGCTCCCAAGGATGAACCAGACTTGTGGAGGTCTACAATTTTTTTTCTGAGATTTTGGCTGATTTCTTTTGATTTTCCAATGATGTCAAGCAAAGATGCACTGAGTTTAAAGGTAGGCCTTGAAATACATCCACAAGTCCACCTCCAATTGACTCAAGTTATGTCAATTAGCCTATCAGAAGCATCTAAAAAAAAATGGGAATTTTCCAAGCTGTTTAAAGGCACAGTCAACTTAGTGTATGTAAACTTCTGGCCCACTGGAATTGTTGGAAAACAATTGTTGGAAAAATGACTTGTGTCCTGCACAAAGTAGATGTCGTAATTGACTTGCCAAAACTATAGTTTGATAACAAGAAATTTGTGGAGTGGTTGAAAAACGAGTTTTAATGACTCCAACCTAAGTGTATGTAAACCTTCGACTTCAACTGTATATATACACATACATACACACACCTGTTCTGAAAGGCCCAGATACCAGAAATACCAGAATACCAGAAAGCAAGGGGCACCGCCAAGCAAGTGGCACCATGAAGACCAAGAAGCTCTCCAAACAGGTCAGGGACAACATTTTAGAGAAGTACAGATTAGGGTTGAGTTGTAAAAAAATATCAGAAACCATTAAAATAATTGAAAGGATATGGCACCACAACAAACCTGCCAAGAGAGGGCCGCTCACCAAAACTCACAGACCAGGCAAGGAGGGGATTAAACAGAGAGGCAACAAAGAGACCAAAAATAACCCTGAAGGAGCTGCAAAGCTCCACAGCGGACATTGGAGTATCTGTCCATAGGACCACTTTAAGTAAGCCGTACACTCCACAGAAATGGTCTTTACAGAAGAGTGGCCAGAAAAAAAGCAATTTCTTAAAGAAAAAATGAGCAAACATGTTTGGTGTTTGCCAAAAGGCATGTGGGAGACTCCCCAAACATATGGAATAAGGTGAGACAAGAATGCAGCTTTTTGGCCATCAAGGAAAACGCTATGTCTGGTGCAAACCCAACACCTCTCATCACCCAGAGAACATCATCCCCACAGTGAAGAACGGTGGTGGCAGCATCATGTTGTGTGGATGTTTTTCCATCGCAGGGACTGGGAATCTGGTCAGAATTGAAGGAATGATGGATGGCGCTAAATACAGGGAAATTCTTGAGGGAAACCTGTTCACCTTCCAACAGGACAATTTTTTTATTTTACCTTTATTTTACTAGGCAAGTCAGTTAAGAACAAGTTCTTATTTTCAATGAAGGCCTAGGAACAGTGGGTTAACTGCCTTGTTCAGGGTCAGAACGTCAGATTTGTACCTTGTCAACTCGGGGATTTGATCTTGCAACCTAGTCCATCGCTCTAACCACTAGGCTATGCTGCCGCCCCAAATGACCCCATGCATACTGCTAAAGAAACACTTGAGTGGTTTAAGGGGAAATATTTAAATGTCTTTGAATGGCCTAGTCAAAGTGCAGACCTCAAACCAATTGAGAATCAGTGGTATGACTTCAAGATTGCTGTACACCAGTGGAACCCATCAAACTTGAAGGAGCTGGAGCAGTTTTGCCTTGAAGAATGGGCAAAAATCCCAGTGGCTAGATGTTCCAAGCTTATAGAGACATACATCAAGAGACTTGCAGCTGTAATTGCTGCAAAAGGTGGCTCTACAAAGTATTTACTTTGGGTGGGTGAATAGTTCCGCACGCTGAAATGTTCTGGTTTTTTTTGGTCTTATTTCTTGTTTGTTTCACAATAAAAATATTTTGTATCTTCAAAATGGTAGGCATGTTGTGTAAATCAAATGATACAAACCCCCCCAAAATAAAATTTTAATTCCAGGTTGTAAGGCAACAAAATTGAAAAAATGCCAAGGGGGTGAACACTTTCACAAGCCACTGTATATATAGCAGGCAAACTGACTGAGTGTCCAAGGTTATGTTATTAATGCTGACACAACCAGACCAAGAGAGGAGCAGGTCTCTCTCTGGCCTAGAGCTCTCTCCCTCTGGCCTAGAGTTCTCTCTCTTTCTCTCCCTCTGGCCTAGAGATCACTCTCTCTCTCTCGCACTCTCCCTCCTCTCTGGCCTCGAGCTTGCACTCTCCCTCTCTGGCCTCTCCCTCTCTCGGCTTCGAGCTCTCGTTCTCCCTCCCTCCCAATCCATCTCTCTGGCCTGAAGCTCTCCCCATCCCTCACTCTCTCACTGGCCTAGAGCTCTCGCCCTCCCTCCCTCTCTGGTCTAGAGCTCTCGCTCTGCCCTCCCTCCCTCCCTGGCTTAGATCTCTTTCTCCCTCTCTCACCTAGAGCTCTCGCCCTCCCTCCCTGGCCTAGAGCTCTCGCTCTCACCCTCCCTCCCTGGCCTAGATCTCTCCCTCCCTCCCTCTCTGGCCTAGAGCTCTCTCCCTCCCTCTCTGGCCTAGAGCTCTCTCCCTCCCTCTCTGGCCTAGAGCTCTCGCCCTCCCTCTCTGGCCTAGAGCTCTCGCCCTCCCTCTCTGGCCTAGAGCTCTCGCCCTCCCTCCCTCGCTCCCTCCCTCCCTCACTCTGGCCCAGAGCTCTCTCCCTCCCTCACTCCCTCTCTGGTCTAGAGCTCTCGCTCTGCCCTCCCTCCCTCCCTGGCTTAGATCTCTTTCTCCCTCTCTGGCCTAGAGCTCTCGCTCTCACCCTCCCTCCCTGGCCTAGATCTCACCCTCCCTCCCTCTCTGGCCTAGAGCTCTCTCCCTCCCTCTCTGGCCTAGAGCTCTCGCCCTCCCTCTCTGGCCTAGAGCTTTCGCCCTCCCTCTCTGGCCTAGAGCTCTCGCCCTCCCTCTCTGGCCTAGAGCTCTCGCCCTCCCTATCTGGCCTAGAGCTCTCGCCCTCCCTCTCTGGCCTAGAGCTCTCGCCCTCCCTCCCTCGCTCCCTCCCTCCCTCACTCTGGCCCAGAGCTCTCTCCCTCCCTCCCCCTCTCTGGCCTAGAGCTCTCTCTCTCCCTCTCTGGCCTAGAGCTCTCCCTCTCTCCCCCTCTCCCTCCCTCTCTTCCTCTCCTGTCCTCTTCCTGACCTCCTCTCTGTCCTCTCCTCTCCTCTTCCTTCCTGACCTCCTCTCTGTCATCTCCTCTTCCTGATATCCTCTCTCGCCTCTACTCTCCTCTTCCTTCCTGACCTCCACTCTGTCCTCTCCTCTCCTCTTCCTTCCTGACCTCCTCTCTGTCATCTCCTCTTCCTGACCTCCTCTCTGTCCTCTCCTCTTCCCTGATCTCCGCTCTGTCCTCTCCTCTTCCTGACCTCCTCTCTGTCCTCTCCTCTCCCTGATCTCCGCTCTGTCCTCTCCTCTTCCTTCCTGACCTCCTCTCTGTCCTCTCCTCTTCCTTCGACCTCTCTGTCCTCTCCTCTCGTCTTCCTGATCTCCGCTCTGTCTTCTCCTCTCCTCTTCCTGATCTCCTCTCTGTCCTCTCCTCTCCTCTTCCTGATCTCCTCTCTGTCCTCTCCTCTCCTCTTCCTGATCTCCTCTCTGTCCTCTCCTCTCCTCTTCCTGATCTCCTCTCTCTCATCTCCTCTTCCTGATCTCCTCTCTGTCCTCTCCTCTCCTCTTCCTGATCTCCTCTCTGTCCTCTCCTCTCCTCTTCCTGATCTTCTCTCTGTCCTCTCCTCTTCCTGATCTCCTCTCTGTCCTCTCCTCTCGTCTTCCTGATCTCCTCTGTCCTCTCCTCTCCTCTTCCTGATCTCCTCTCTGTCCTCTCCTCTCCTCTTCCTGATCTCCTCTCTGTCCTCTCCTCTCCTCTTCCTGATCTCCTCTCTGTCCTCTCCTCTTCCTGATCTCCTCTCTGTCCTCTCCTCTCCTCTTCCTGATCTCCTCTGTCCTCTCCTCTCCTCTTCCTGATCTCCTCTCTGTCCTCTCCTCTCCTCTTCCTGATCTCCTCTCTGTCCTCTCCTCTCCTCTTCCTGATCTCCTCTCTGTCCTCTCCTCTCTGTCCTCTCCTCTCCTCTCCTCTTCCTGATCTCCTCTCTGTCCTCTCCTCTCCTCTTCCTGATCTCCTCTGTCCTCTCCTCTCTTCCTGATCTCCTCTCTGTCCTCTCCTCTCCTCTTCCTGATCTCCTCTCTGTCCTCTCCTCTCCTCTTCCTGATCTCCTCTCTGTCCTCTCCTCTCCTCTTCCTGATCTCCTCTCTGTCCTCTCCTCTTCCTGATCTCCTCTCTGTCCTCTCCTCTCCTCTTCCTGATCTCCTCTCTGTCCTCTCCTCTCCTCTTCCTGATCTCCTCTCTGTCCTCTCCTCTCCTCTTCCTGATCTCCTCTCTGTCCTCTTCTCTCCTCTTCCTGATCTCCTCTCTCTGTCTCTCCTCTCTGTCCTCTCCCTCTCCTCTTCCTGATCTCCTCTCTGTCCTCTCCTCTCCTCTCCTGATCTCCTCTCTGTCCTCTCCTCTCCTCTTCCTGATCTCCTCTCTGTCCTCTTCTCTCCTCTTCCTGATCTCCTCTCTCTCCTCTCCTCTTCCTGATCTCCTCTCTGTCCTCTCCTCTTCCTGATCTCCTCTCTGTCCTCTCCTCTCCTCTTCCTGATCTCCTCTCTGTCCTCTCCTCTCCTCTTCCTGATCTCCTCTCTGTCCTCTCCTCTCCTCTTCCTGATCTCCTCTCTGTCCTCTCATCTCCTCTTCCTGATCTCCTCTCTGTCCTCTCCTCTCTGTCCTCTCCTCTCCTCTCCCTGATCTCCTCCCTGTCCTCTCCTCTCCTCTTCCTGATCTCCATTCCTTTTCAGTGAAACATCAAACCTCCCTGAGGTCAGAGAGGGCCTCAGGAGACGAGGACAGTGACAGGGACAGAGCAAGGAGGATCAACTGCTCCTCTCCAGCACGGTGCCATGTCCCTATCACCCGTGCCCCTTCCAGCTGGTGTGACTAACAAGAGACAGAGACACACTCCTCTTTACTCCATTCATTCTCCAGGATGCCATCATGATCTAAGATCAGTTTTCTGCATTACCCCGAATAGCTAAAGGTGCGACATGCAGAAATCGCTCCGCCATTTCCTGGTTGCGGGTTAGTGGGATATTGGGCTGATCCTAGATCTGTGCATACAGGGGACTCACCTCTTAGTAGCACTCTCCTGGAAGGGGTAGATGACCTGTCCGTTCTGACACATCTCACAGATGAAGCCCTTCTCTCTGCACTGTCTGCAGCTGTAGACGTGGGAACTGGCAAACTGAATCACCTTGGAGAGGAAGGGGGCCAGGGTCCCATCTATCACCTGTAGGGACAGGGGGAGGGAAAAAATAGGACATTTTCTTCATGGCACATTATTGAATAAAATAGAAAATGTTTCTAAATTCTCATTCTAAATCAACCATTCTATTTCTCATCTACATTAATTCCCTGCAGTCATATATTCTACTATAGAGAGAGAACAAGACAGGAGGATTTTCCCTGGAAGGACAAACAGGGTTGATACAGGTCCCAACGGGAGCCACTGCAAAGAGATGGACAAGAGTTCGTCAGGAATTCACAAAACTAATAAAGGCCCTGGGAGAAAGAACTGGAGGCTGGAGAGGCCTGGGAAGGAGGTGTTGGGGGGTAACATGAGGGGGAGCCCTTTTTTTGTGAGGGGCCGTTTTAGCAACAAAAAAAAAATGATATGTGAACGCCATTTACTGGACTGGGGGGTGCGTAGTTAAAAACCAGCAGGGCCTTTGAATCTTGGGGGCCTGGTAGAGAGAGCATTGTGGCCCCTTTGAATGAGTCTGGGGAAGGGAAGGGGCCCAGCCTGGGTGGACCTCCAGAGAACACTGAAGGAGGCTGAGACAAGTGGCTACACCTGGCCCCGGCTGCAGCAATTAAAGGGCCTGCCAGGCATTCTTCAGCCTGGGGGAGAGAAGAGAAGGAGAAAGAGAGAGAGAGAAGGGCAGAGGAAAGGAGAGGGTGAAGGAGAAAGGAGACCCCCCCAACTGGAGATGGATACTCTGCAGGGGAGGGGGAGGTTATGTCTGGATGGTTTGGACAGAGAAAGACATTACATCATGTAAAATGTGATGTACATCAAATATATTTTGATTTGTGTTAACACTTTCTGGGTTACGACATGATTCCATATGTGTTATTTCATAGTTTTGATGACTTCAATGTAGAAAATAGTAAAAAATAAAGAAAAACCCTGGAATGAGTAGGTGTGACTGGTGCTGTATGTGATTGCATACAAATGTAAGCCATGTTTGAAATTAGTACGTTTAAGTCAAATGTTATATTGGTTTGTGCTTCTTTCGGTCAATTTGCAGTCTACAAACTATTTGTCATTATGTTCTGGCCCCCTGACCATCTACTCAACACAAAAATCGCCCCGCGGCTGAATCCAGTTGATGATCCCTGACCTAAAGAATGGGCCACAACCAGGAATAGTCCTTACACAGTCACACCTCAATCAGTGGCTGAAAACACAGCCCCCCCCCATCCCAGAGGCTGTGTTCCCTCCATCCCAGAGGCTGTGTTCCCTCCATCCCAGAGGCTGTGTTCCCCCATCCCAGAGGCTGTGTTCCCCCATCCCAGAGGCTGTGGTCCCCCCATCCCAGAGGCTGTGTTCCCTCCATCCCAGAGGCTGTGTTCCCCCCATCCCAGAGGCTGTGTTCCCCCCATCCCAGAGGCTGTGTTCCCTCCATTCCAGAGGCTGTGTTCCCCCCATCCCAGAGGCTGTGTTCCCTCCATCCCAGAGGCTGTGTTCCCTCCATCCCAGAGGCTGTGTTCCCCCCATCCCAGAGGCTGTGGTCCCTCCATCCCAGAGGCTGTGTTCCCTCCATCCCAGAGGCTGTGTTCCCTCCATCCCAGAGGCTGTGTTCCCTCCATCCCAGAGGCTGTGTTCCCTCCATCCCAGAGGCTGTGTTCCCCCCATCCCAGAGGCTGTGTTCCCCCCCATCCCAGAGGCTGTGTTCCCTCCATCCCAGAGGCTGTGTTCCCTCCATCCCAGAGGCTGTGTTCCCTCCATCCCAGAGTCTGTGTTCCCCCCATCCCATAGGCTGTGTTCCCCCCATCCCAGAGGCTGTGTTCCCTCCATCCCAGAGGCTGTGTTCCCTCCATCCCAGAGGCTGTGTTCCCTCCATCCCAGAGGCTGTGTTCCCTCCATCCCAGAGGCTGTGTTCCCTCCATCCCAGAGGCTGTGTTCCCCCCATCCCAGAGGCTGTGTTCCCCCCATCCCAGAGGCTGTGTTCCCCCCATCCCAGAGGCTGTGTTCCCTCCATCCCAGAGGCTGTGTTCCCCCATCCCAGAGGCTGTGTTCCCTCCATCCCAGAGGCTGTGTTCCCTCCATCCCAGAGGCTGTGTTCCCTCCATCCCAGAGGCTGTGTTCCCCCCATCCCAGAGGCTGTGTTCCCTCCATCCCAGAGGCTGTGTTCCCTCCATCCCAGAGGCTGTGTTCCCTCCATCCCAGAGGCTGTGTTCCCCCCATCCCAGAGGCTGTGTTCCCTCCATCCCAGAGGCTGTGTTCCCTCCATCCCAGAGTCTGTGTTCCCCCCATCCCATAGGCTGTGTTCCATCCCAGAGGCTGTGTTCCCTCCATCCCAGAGGCTGTGTTCCCTCCATCCCAGAGGCTGTGTTCCCCCCATGCCAGAGGCTGTGTTCCCCCCATCCCAGAGGCTGTGTTCCCCCATCCCAGAGGCTGTGTTCCCTCCATCCCAGAGGCTGTGTTCCCTCCATCCCAGAGGCTGTGTTCCCTCCATCCCAGAGGCTGTGTTCCCCCATCCCAGAGGCTGTGTTCCCTCCATCCCAGAGGCTGTGTTCCCCCCATCCCAGAGGCTGTGGTCCCTCCATCCCAGAGGCTGTGTTCCCTCCATCCCAGAGGCTGTGTTCCCTCCATCCCAGAGGCTGTGTTCCCTCCATCCCAGAGGCTGTGTTCCCCCCATCCCAGAGGCTGTGTTCCCCCCATCCCAGAGGCTGTGTTCCCTCCATCCCAGAGGCTGTGTTCCCTCCATCCCAGAGGCTGTGTTCCCCCATCCCAGAGGCTGTGTTCCCCCCATCCCAGAGGCTGTGTTCCCCCCATCCCAGAGGCTGTGTTCCCCCCATCCCAGAGGCTGTGTTCCCTCCATCCCAGAGGCTGTGTTCCCTCCATTCTGGGAGAGATACAACACTGTTAATAATGCTGTTTAGAATGGTGACATGAGTCATGCTGCTGCCCACCAATCAAAGGCTGTGTGTAGTGTGGAGCAGGTAGGGAGTCAGCCAGCCAGCCATGCAGAGTAGCCAGCCAGGCCGAGTAGCCAGCCAGCCAGGCCGAGTAGCCAGCCAGCCATGCCGAGCAGCCAGCCAGCCATGCCGAGCAGCCAGCCAGCCAGGCCGAGCAGCCAGCCAGCCAGGCCGAGCAGCCAGCCAGCCAGGCCGAGCAGCCAGCCAGCCAGGCCGAGTAGCCAGCCAGCCAGGCCGAGCAGCCAGCCAGCCAGGCCGAGTAGCCAGCCAGCCAGGCCGAGCAGCCAGCCAGCCAGCCAGGCAGAGCAGCCAGCGTGTCCCTCATCCCCTAGCCTAGTCCAGATGATATATGCCCCCCCTGATCAAAGCTGACACCAGGGGTAATTAAGACACTCCATCATTTAGCTGAATGAAACAACTGGCACCACACCACACTGGATTCTGACTGTGACTGATGCTCAGTGGACATGGAGAGAGGGAGATGAAGGGACACGGAGGGAGGGAGATGAAGGGACACGGAGGGAGGGAGGAGGGAGGGAGGGAGGGGGAGGGAGGGAGGGAGGGAGGGAGGGAGGGAGGGAGGGAGGGGAATTAAAGGAAGGAAAATAAATGGCGGGAGAGGTATGAATGAACAGGGGGATGCTTTGGATGGCAGTAGCACTAGGGCTCCCCGTCTTTGCCAACCAGGTGGATACATTCTCCACAGAGAAGTGACCCTCCACCCAGAGCTGGTCTGAAGAAGGGGTGCAGAGCAGAGCGGAGAGGGGCCACCGTTTATTTGTCCTGCCTACAGCTGCCTTCCTTCGCTGCAGTGTCATTGTGACTGTTCCTGGAACAAACTACCCCCAACTTCTTCCACCCTCCCCAAATCCTCCTCATCCCTCACATCCGATAAAGTCACGCCCCTCTGGCCCTGTCCTGTGCAGGGGGCTTTGTGGTCCAAACGGCTTAATCCCCTAAAACCTCTATTTAACACCCGCTACGTTATCCCTCTCTAGTGTTCCCCTGATGAAGGCCTGGAACCTCCATTAGTGATGCTAAGAAAGCCACCCGGATTACACACATAAAGACATGGTGAGCTCTGTTTGGATAACACGCTCCCTGCCACCCCACTCACCAAACAGGATTACCACCAGCCCCCAGTGTGCAGAGAGGAGAGTCTGTCTACTAGTGAGTGACAGACTTTGATTACAGAAGGAAGACGTGGAGAGTGATTACAGAAGGAAGACGTAGAGAGTGATTACAGAAGGAAGACGTAGAGAGTGATTACAGAAGGAAGACGTAGAGAGTAATTACAGAAGACGTAGAGAGTGATTACAGAAGGAAGACGTAGAGAGTGATTACAGAAGGAAGATGTAGAGAGGGATTACAGAAGGAAGACGTGAGAGGATTACAGAAGGAAGACGTGAGAGTGATTACAGAAGGAAGACGTAGAGAGTGATTACAGAAGGAAGACGTAGAGTGATTACAGAAGGAAGATGTAGAGTGATTACAGAAGGAAGACGTAGAGAGTGATTACAGAAGGAAGACGTAGAGAGTGATTACAGAAGGAAGACGTGAGAGTGATTACAGAAGGAAGACGTAGAGTGATTACAGAAGGAAGACGTGAGAGTGATTACAGAAGGAAGACGTAGAGAGTGATTACAGAAGGAAGACGTGAGAGTGATTACAGAAGGAAGACGTAGAGTGATTACAGAAGGAAGACGTGAGTGTTTACAGAAGGAAGATGTAGAGTGATTACAGAAGGAAGACGTAGAGAGTGATTACAGAAGGAAGATGTAGAGTGATTACAGAAGGAAGACGTGAGAGTGATTACAGAAGGAAGACGTGAGAGTGATTACAGAAGGAAGACGTAGAGTGATTACAGAAGGAAGATGTAGAGTGTTTACAGAAGGAAGATGTAGAGTGATTACAGAAGGAAGACGTGAGAGTGATTACAGAAGGAAGACGTAGAGAGTGATTACAGAAGGAAGACGTGAGAGTGATTACAGAAGGAAGACGTAGAGAGTGATTACAGAAGGAAGACGTGAGAGTGATTACAGAAGGAAGACGTGAGTGATTACAGAAGGAAGATGTAGAGTGTTTACAGAAGGAAGATGTAGAGTGTTTACAGAAGGAAGATGTAGAGTGATTACAGAAGGAAGACGTAGAGAGTGATTACAGAAGGAAGATGTAGAGTGATTACAGAAGGAAGATGTAGAGTGATTACAGAAGGAAGATGTAGAGTGATTACAGAAGGAAGATGTAGAGTGATTACAGAAGGAAGATGTAGAGTGATTACAGAAGGAAGATATAGAGTGATTACAGAAGGAAGATATAGAGTGATTACAGAAGGAAGACGTGAGAGTGATTACAGAAGGAAGACGTGAGAGTGATTACAGAAGGAAGACGTAGAGTGATTACAGAAGGAAGACGTGAGAGTGATTACAGAAGAGGAGAGTGATTACAGAAGGAAGACGTAGAGTGATTACAGAAGGAAGACGTGAGAGTGACTACAGAAGGAAGACGTGAGAGTGACTACAGAAGGAAGACGTAGAGAGTGATTACAGAAGGAAGACGTAGAGAGTGATTACAGAAGGAAGACGTAGAGAGTGATTACAGAAGGAAGACGTAGAGAGTGATTACAGAAGGAAGACGTGAGAGTGATTACAGAAGACGTAGAGAGTGATTACGGAAGACGTAGAGAGTGATTACAGAAGGAAGACGTAGAGAGTGATTACAGAAGGAAGACGTAGAGAGTGACTACAGAAGACGTAGAGAGTGATTACAGAAGGAAGACGTAGAGAGTGATTACAGAAGACGTATAGAGTGATTATGGAATAATGCGTGAGAGACAGAGAGTGAGAATGGCTGTGGGAAAGAGAGGCAGTCGTGTTTGAGTTTTTTTCTTTAATGCAGCAATATCTTCCACGCAAAAACAGCATAATTATAATTTACCAACAGTTCTCAAGATGACCAACATGCCCCTAACCCAGTGACAGTGTAAGGGCATACATGGGCATACTGCCTGTGTCTATGCCTGCAGGATGTCGATGTGAAAGTGTTGGTGTCTGTACTAGAGAGTCCTTGTGGCTACGACATCTGTCTGATCCGGTGTCCTGTGTGAATTTAAGTATGCTCTCTCTAATTCTCTCTTTCTTTCTCTCTCTCGGAGGACCTGAGCCCTAGGACCATGCCTCAGGACTACCTGGTATGATGACTCCTTGCTGTCCCCAGTCCACCTGGCCGTGCTGCTGCTCCAGTTTCAACTGTTCTGCCTGCGGCTATGGAATCCAGGCCTGTTCACCGGACGTGCTACCCGCCCCAGGCCTGCTGTTTTCAACTCTAGAGACAGTGGTAGAGATACTCTTAATGATCGGATATGAAAAGCCAACTGACATTTACTCCTGAGGTGCTGACTTGCTGCACCCTCGACAACTACTGTGATTATTATTATTTGACCATGCTGGTTATTTATGAACATTTGAACATCTTGGCCATGTTCTGTTATAATCTCCACCCGGCACAGCCAGAAGAGGACTGGCCACCCCTCATAGCCTGGTTCCTCTCTAGGTTTCTTCCTAGGTTTTGGCCTTTCTAGGGAGTTTTTCCTAGCCACCGTGCTTCTACACCTGCATTGCCTGCTGTTTAGGGTTTTAGGCTGGGTTTCTGTACAGCACTTTGAGATATCAGCTGATGTAAGTAGGGCTTTATAAATACATTTGATTTGATTTGATTACTACATAGTTTGTGGCCTGCCTATGCTGCATACCAGGGTATCAGTGTGGGAATCTGCCTTCCTGCATGTAAGTATGTGTCCCCGTGGCTGCTGAGCCAGTCCGGGCCAGGTCCCTCAATGCCCTTTTGTCCCCTCCAGTTGTTTGTAGGTCGTTGGCAGGACCAGCGCTGCTGCCATGGCACACAATACAATTAGCATCTACATGGCAGTGCTCAGTCCTCCACAACAAGCACACCTCTCCACCACCCCACTACTTTACAACAAGCCCACGTCTCCACTACTTTACAACAAGCCCACGTCTCCACTACTTTACAACAAGCCCACGTCTCCACTACTTTACAACAAGCCCACCTTTCCACTACTTTACAACAAGCCCACCTCTCCACTACTTTACAACAAGCCCACCTCTCTACTACTTTACAACAAGCCCACCTCTCCATTACCCCACAACTTTACAACAACCTCACCTCTCCACTACTTTACAACAAGCCCACTACCCCACTACTTTACAACAAGCCCACTACCCCACTACTTTACAACAAGCCCACTACCCCACTACTTTACAACAAGCCCAATACCGCACTACTTTACAACAAGCCCACTACCCCACTACTTTACAACAAGCCCACCTCTCCACTACTTTACAACAAGCCCACCTCTCCACTACTTTACAACAAGCCCACCTCTCCATTACCCCACAACTTTACAACAAGCCCACCTCTCCACTACTTTACAACAAGCCCACTACCCCACTACTTTACAACAAGCCCACCTCTCAACTACTTTACAACAAGCCCACCTCTCCACTACCCCACTACTTTACAACAAGCCCACCTCTCCATTACCCCACTACTTTACAACAAGCCCATCTCTCCACTACTTTACAACAAGCCCACCTCTCCACTACTTTACAACAAGCCCACCTCTCCACTACTTTACAACAAGCCCACCTCTCCATTACCCCACTACTTTACAACAAGCCCACATCTCCACTACTTTACAACAAGCCCACTACCCCACTACTTTACAACAAGCCCACTTCTCCACTACTTTACAACAAGCCCATCTCTCCACTACCCCACTACTTTACAACAAGCCCACCTCTCCACTACTTTACAACAAGCCCATCTCTCCACTACTTTACAACAAGCCCACCTCTCCACTACTTTACAACAAGCCCATCTCTCAACTACTTTACAACAAGCCCACCTCTCCACTACCCCACTACTTTACAACAAGCCCATCTCTCTACTACTTTACAACAAGCCCATTCTCACTACTTTTACAACAAGCCCACCTCTCCACTACTTTACAACAAGCCCACTACTACTTTACAACAAGCCCACCTCTCCACTACTTTTTACAACAAGCCCACCTCTCTCCACTACTTTTTACAACAAGCCCACCTCTCCACTACTTTACAACAAGCCCACCTCTCCACTACTTTACAACAAGCCCACCTCTCCACTACTTTAAACAAGCCCACCTCTCCACTACTTTACAACAAGCCCACCTCTCCACTACTTTACAACAAGCCCACCTCTCCACTACTTTACATCAAGCCCAACTCTCTACCCCACTACTCTACAACAAGCCCACCTCTCCACTACTTTACAACAAGCCCACCTCTCCACTACTTTACAACAAGCCCACCTCTCCACTACTTTACAACAAGCCCACCTCTCCACTACTTTACAACAAGCCCACCTCTCCACTACGTTACAACAAGCCCACCTATCCACTACTTTACAACAAGCCCACCTCTCCACTACTTTACAACAAGCCCACCTCTCCACTACTTTACAACAAGCCCACCTCTCCACTACTTTACAACAAGCCCACCTCTCCACTACTTTACAACAAGCCCACCTCTCCACTACCTTCCACTACAACAAGCCCACCTATCCACTACTTTACAACAAGCCCACCTCTCCACTACTTTACAACAAGCCCACCTCTCCACTACTTTACAACAAGCCCACCTCTCCACTACTTTACAACAAGCCCACCTCTCCACTACTTTACAACAAGCCCACCTCTCCACTACCCCACTACTTTACAACAAGCCCACCTCTCCACTACTTTACAACAAGCCCACCTCTCCACTACTTTACAACAAGCCCACCTCTCCACTACTTTACAACAAGCCCACCTCTCCACTACTTTACAACAAGCCCACCTCTCCACTACTTTACAACAAGCCCACCTCTCCACTACGTTACAACAAACAAGCCCACCTCTCCACTATTTACAACAAGCCCACCTATCCACTACTTTACAACAAGCCCACCTCTCCACTACTTTACAACAAGCCCACTACCCCACTACTGGAAAAACAAACGTTTTAATGCAGCAACAAAAGGGCCAGTAGCCAAACTAGTCCAGCCTCTGGGCAGGCCCTGGGCAAACAGTACACTGCTTTAAAGATAGAAAGGCTGCTCCTAATAGGAGGTGTTTGTTGGGAATTCAATAGCAAAGAGAGACAAGTGCACTACTGCTTTCCATGAAGGACTGGGTCTACTCTATAACTAGCCAGGGAGACGGTATTTATTGAACCTCACTGTGAAACAATAAAAGCCAGTCATGAACAAGCTTTGATTATTCAGGAGAAATAAAAGAAACAGCTTGTTAATATGGAAAGCCAATTAGCTGTAAAGAGAGAAAGGGGAGGGGCAGAGAAACACACACAGAGAGAGAGGGGAGGGAGAGAGAAAGACACACAGAGAGAGAGAGGGGGGGGAGGGACAGAAAGAAACACACACAGAGAGAGAGAGGGGAGGGGGAGAGAAAGACACACATAAAGAGATGGGAGGGGAGAGAAAGACACAGAGAGAGAGGGGAGGGGGAGAGAAACACACAGAGAGAGAGGGGGAGGGGGAGAGAAAGACACAGAGAGAGAGGGGGAGGGGAAGAAAACACACACAGAGAGAGAGGGGGAGAGAGAAAGACACAGAGAGAGAGAGGGAGGGGGAGAGAAACACACACAGAGAGAGGGGAGGGGGAGAGAAACACACAGAGAGAGAGGAGAGAAAGACACAGAGAGAGAGGGGGAGAGAAAGACACAGAGAGAGAGGGGAGGGGAGAGAAACACACACAGAGAGGGGAGGGGGAGAGAAAACACACAGAGAAAGGGGAGGGGAGAGAAAGACAGAGAGAGAGGGGAGGGGGAGAGAAAGGAGAGAAAGGGGAGGGGGAGAGAAAGACACACAGAGAGAGAGGGAAACACAGAGAGAGAGGGGAGGGGGAGAGAAAGACAGAGAGAAAGGGGAGGGGGAGAGAAAGACACACAGAGAGGAGGACACAGAGAGGGGAGAGAAAACACACAGAGAAAGGGGAGGGGGAGAGAAAGACACAGAGAGAGAGTAAGCTATGATAGAGAGAGATGAATAGAGAGAAAGAGAATGAGGAAAAAGAGCGCAGAGAGAGCGCGAGGGTGAGAAGAGTGTCAGGCCAGGGGATGTAGGGAAGAATGGTGGACTTTAACACACTAGTTTTTCTGCTTGTTGATTCTGAATGTCTGTCATTAGTGAGCGGGCCAGGGTGAGGGGAACATGAAGGGGAGAGGGAGAGAGGTTGGGTGGTGCAGAGGGGGCTGGGTGGGGAAGGTGGAAGATATGGGAGAAGTAGTGTGGAAGAACTCCAGGTTGGGGGAGGGGGATCAGAGAGAGGGGGTGGGAGAGAGAGGCAAGAGATTACGCCAAACCAAAGTAACCCTCATCCCAATAACAGTTATTCAAGCCTTCATAACAGCCTAGAAACTGCTAGTGAGAGGGCTGAGGGAAACTCTCCCCACTGTAAAGAGGACTGAGGGAAACTCTCCCCACTGTAAAGAGGGCTGAGGGAAACTCTCCCCACTGTAAAGAGGGCTGAGAGAAACTCTCCCCACTGTAAAGAGGGCTGGAGAGAAACTCTCCCCACTGTAAAGAGGGCTGAGAGAAACTCTCCCCACTGTAAAGAGGGCTGAGAGAAACTCTCCCCACTGTAAAGAGGGCTGGGAGAGAAACTCTCCCCACTGTAAAGAGGGCTGAGGGAAACTCTCCCCACTGTAAAGAGGGCTGAGAGAAACTCTCCCCACTGTAAAGAGGGCTGAGAGAAACTCTCCCCACTGTAAAGAGGGCTGAGAGAAACTCTCCCCACTGTAAAGAGGGCTGAGAGAAACTCTCCCCACTGTAAAGAGGGCTGAGGGAAACTCTCCCCACTGTAAAGAGGGCTGAGAGAAACTCTCCCCACTGTAAAGAGGGCTGAGAGAAACTCTCCCCACTGTAAAGAGGGCTGAGAGAAACTCTCCCCACTGTAAAGAGGGCTGAGAGAAACTCTCCCCACTGTAAAGAGGGCTGAGGGAAACTCTCCCCACTGTAAAGAGGGCTGAGAGAAACTCTCCCCACTGTAAAGAGGGCTGAGAGAAACTCTCCCCACTGTAAAGAGGGCTGAGGGAAACTCTCCCCACTGTAAAGAGGGCTGAGAGAAACTCTCCCCACTGTAAAGAGGGCTGAGGGAAACTCTCCCCACTGTAACTGGCAAAGGACAATTTGTCCTCAGACTGTGAGCTCTTCTCCCAGTGCCTAGTGCTGCTAGCAGGTTGAGGTGTCAGAGACAGAGCACCTCTTCACTGGGAGGGACTGCTTTTGCTCCACATGCCTGTCTGAGTCCGAGCAGAGACAGACGCTGGTCCTAGCAGCCATGCATTGTCCTGACACGTGTAAACTGAATGTTCAAACCCTGAATGCTGATTGGCTAACAGCCGTGGTATATCAGACCATATACCACGGGTATGACAACACATTTCTTGTTACTGCTCTAATTATGTTGGTATCCAGTTTATAACAGCAATAAGGCACCTCAGGGTTTGTGTAATATGACCAATATATCACGGCTAAGGGCTGTATCCAGGCACTCTGCGTTACGTCGTGCACAAGAACGGCCCTTAGCCGTGGTATATTGATCATATACCACACCTGACTGCTTAAATATAACACAGTACATATATATATATATATGAGTGTGTATTAGTGTGCCTGTAACGGTCTGATGTTTGAAAGTGAGTGTGTCCACCATACAGTATGTGTGTAGTGTGTATTACCTGTTGCAGGTCAGCCAGTGAGTACAGGTGGATATGTTGCAGTAGGTAATCTCTGGGGAAGATCCTTTAGGGGAGAGAGAAAGACAAACATTTTGACCATTTTAGTTATGCAATTTTCTTAGAACCATAAGTCAGATCCTTTCAGAAAATAATAATATACGCCATTTAGCAGATTTACAGCACTGTGTGCATGGGTGGCCCCACCAATAAAAAGTAGAATTCAATGGTGTGTGTCATTGTCTCTCACTGTACTGACCTGGAACAGCAACGCTGGTGAAATGGTTTATCATATATTAAAACATGACAGGAAGGAGATGTGAGGTTCATGTTGAGATTCATAAAGGACGATAACAAAATGTACACGATGAGTCATGTCACACATACACACACACACACACACACGGACCATGATAGTGCCTGTGTAACCATGGTAACGGCAGGGCCAAATTGCAGAGAAAATGGGGGTTAATTCAATAGAATGAGAGTCAGGCTGGGGCAGAAGGGGAATGGGTGTTTAAAAGCTCTCTGCCTTATAATGGAGCGAAGTGGAGGTCTCTCTCTGCTCTCTCCGTCTCATCAGGCTCGCTATTATAGCCCTCTGCACAACACTCTCTACCAAACCGACACACACACAGTAATTCACACACTCACCCACACCAGCTCACGTTACAGTTCAAGGATCCACAAAGTGACATAGCGAGAGACAGAGAGGTGGTAGTTGGAGTGAAAGATGGAGAGGGCGAGAGATGGGATCATATAGACTCCCTGCACTACTAACCCTGCGCTGTCCCTCTCTGCACTAATAACCCCGCACTGTCCCTCTTTGCACTAATAACCCCGCGCTGTCCCTCTCTGCACTAATAACCCCACGCTGTCCCTCTTTGCACTAATAACCCCGCGCTGTCCCTCTCTGCACTAATAACACCATGCTGTCCCTCTCTGCACTAATAACGCCATGCTGTCCCTCTCTGCACTAATAACCCCGCGCTGTCCCTCTCTGCACTAATAACCCCGCGCTGTCCCTCTTTGCACTAATAACCCTGCGCTGTCCCTCTCTGCACTAATAACACCATGCTGTCCCTCTCTGCACTAATAACGCCATGCTGTCCCTCTCTGCACTAATAACGCCATGCTGTCCCTCCATGCACAAATAACACCATGCTGTCCCTCTCTGCACTAACACTGAAGGGACACACAGCTCCAATGCCTCTCCTGGGAGTGTAGAGGGACAGACACACAGCTCTATGCAGGTACCATGGAAACCCTTGTGGGAAGGGGTAGTAGTATCTATATCAATGTGAATTTGAGTGCATATACTGTATACGTGAGTTACATCTGTCCCTTCCACGCCCTCTACTTCTCATCCCGTGTCTCCCTAACCTGCCGCCACTCCCCCAGTGCTCTCTCCCTCTCTGTGTGGGTGTTTCTGATTGTGTGAGTAGAGACAGGTGTGCTGGAGGCAGAGCAGATCCCCACCAGCTGCAATCTGTTCCATAATCAAGACTAGAGGTCGGCCGATATGATTTTTCAACGCAGATACCGATACCGATTAATCAGCCGATTAAAAAAAATGTTATTGTAATAATGACAATTACAACAATACTGAATTAACACTTATTTTGACTTAATATAATAGATCAATAAAATCAATTTAGCATCAAGTAGATAATGAAACATGTTCAATTTGGTTTAAATAATGCAAAAACAAAGTGTTGGAGAAGAAAGTAAAAGTGCAATATGTGCCATGTAAGAAAGCTAACGTCCGGGTTTTAGCTAACATGTTCCTTGCTCAGAACATGACAACATATGAAAGCTGGTGGTTCCTTTTAACATGAGACTTCAATATTCCCAGGTAAGAAGTTTTAGGTTGTAGTTATTATAGGACTATTTCCAGCTATACCATTTGTATTTCATTAACCTTTGACTATTGGATGTTCTTATTTTTATTTATTTTTTTAACCTTTATTTAACTAGGCAACAAATTCTTATTTTCAATGACGGCCTAGGAACAGTGGGTTAACTGCCTGTTCAGGGGCAGAACGACAGATTTGTACTTTGTCAGCTCGGGGATTTGAACATGAAACCTTTTGGTTACGAGTCCAACGCTTTAACCACTAGGCTACCCTGCCGCCCCTATAGGCACTATAGTATTGCCAGTGTAACAGTATAGCTTTTGTCCCCCTCCTTGCTCCTCCCTGGGCTCGAACCAGCAACACAACGACAACAGCCACCTCGAAGCAGCGTTACCCATGCAGAGCAAGGGAAACAACCACCCCAAGGCTCAGAGCGAGTGAAGTTTGAAACGCTATTAGAGCGTATATGACTGTAGTACAGAACCATGTCTTTAAACAGTATATGACTGTAGTACAGAACCATGTCTTTAAACAGTATATGACTGTAGTACAGAACCATGTCTTTAAACAGTATATGACTGTAGTACAGAACCATGTCTTTAAACAGTATATGACTGTAGTACAGAACCATGTCTTTAAACAGTATAAATGACTGCCTGTGTTCATATCCACACGTATGCAGCAGATCTGTGTGTCTAACGTGTACTGTGTGTGCATCCTTATGTGTGTGTGTGTGTGTGTGTGTGGTACATCCGTGGGGTTCAGAGGTGTGTGTTAGATCAGTGCGGGCGGTGATGGCCGTGACAGGCCTCCTCAGTGCCCCCTCCAGGCCGACAGTAGGCCCAGAGGGTCCATGGATGGCCGGCGGTAGGCCAAGAGGGTCCATGGCCCATGGTTGGCCCATAGAGGGCTCATGGTTGGCCCATAGAGGGTCCATGGTTGGCCCATAGAGGGTCCATGGTTGACCCATAGAGGGTCCATGGTTGGCCCATAGAGGGTCCATGGTTGGCCCACAGAGGGTCCATGGTTGGCCCATAGAGGGTCCATGGTTGGTCCATGGTTGGCCCATAGAGGGTCCATGGTTGGCCCACAGAGGGTCCATGGTTGGCCCATAGAGGGTCCATGGTTGGCCCATAGAGGGTCCATGGTTGGTCCATGGTTGACCCACAGAGGGTCCATGGTTGGCCCATAGAGGGTCCATGGTTGGCCCATAGAGGTCCATGGTTGGCCCATGGGGTCCATGGTTGGCCATGGCCCATAGAGGGTCCATGGTTGGCCATGGTTGGCATAGAGGGTCCATGGTTGGCCCATAGAGGGTCCATGGTTGGCCCATAGTGGGTCCATGGTTGGCCCATAGTGGGTCCATGGTTGGCCGGTGGGTCCATGGAAGGGTTTAGCACCACCGGCCTCATTAATCCTGCAGTGTTTGGAGGGCAGGGCGTTAGTCGCCGAGTGCTAATGGTGTAGTGGTAAACAGGGTCTCTAGCGAGAGAGGAGCACTCCGGGGTCGCCACCACAGCCTTCTTCCCCTTCCGACAACCAGCTGGGATAACTCTGTAGCCCAAGGTGTGTGTGGAGTAGGAGCGTCTCAGAGCCCCACTCTCTGTTCGTCTCAGCCAAGACCTCAGAAACAAAATGTAGACCTCCACAAGTCTGGTTCATCCTTGGGAGAAATTTCCAAACGCCTGAAGGTACCACGTTCATCTGTACAAACAATAGTACACAAGTATAAACACCATGGGACCACACAGCCGTCATACCGCTCAGGAAGGAGACGCGTTCTATCTCCTAGAGATGAACTACTGTGGTGTGAAAAGTGCAAATCAATCCCAGAACAACAGCAAAGGACCTTGTGGAGATGCTGGAGGAAACAGGTACAAAAGTATCTATATCCACAGTAAAACAAGTCCTATATCGACATAACCTGAAAGGCCGCTCAGCAAGGAAGAAGCCACTGCTCCAAAACCACCATAAAAAGCCAGACTGTGGTTTATGCGGACAAAGATCATAATTTTTGGAGAAATGTCCTCTGCTCTGATGAAACAAAAATAGAACAGTTTGGCCATAATGACCATCGTTATAATTGGAGGAAAAAGAGGGAGGCTTGCAAGCCGAAGAACACCATCCCAACCGTGAAGCACGGGGGTGGCACCATCATGTTGTGGGGGTGCTTTGCAGTAGGAGGGACTGGTACACTTCACAAAATAGATGGCATCATGAGGATGGAAAATTATGTGGATATATTGAAGCAACATCTCAAGACAACAGTCAGGAAGTTAAAGCTTGGTCGCAAATGGGTCTTCCAAATGGACAATGACCCCAAGCATACTTACAAAGTTGTGGCAAAATGGCTTAAGGACAACAAAGTCAAGGTATTGGAGTGGCCATCACAAAGCCCTGACGTCAATCCTATAGAAGATTTGTGGGCAGAACTGAAAAAGCGTGTGTGAGCAAGGAGGCCTACAAACCTGACTCAGTTACACCTGCTCTGACAGGAGGAATGGGCCAAAATTCCCCCAGATTATTGTGGGAAGCTTGTGAAAGGCTGCCTGAAACGTTTGACCCAAGTTAAACAATTTCAAGGCAATGCTACCAAATCTAATTGAGTATGTAAACTTCTGACCTACTGGGAATGTGATGAAAGAAATAAAAGCTGAAAAAGATCACTCTACTATTATTCTTACATTTCACATTCTTAAAATAAAGTGGTGATCCTAACTGAACTAAAACAGGGAATTTTTACTAGGATTAAATGTCCGGAATTGTGAAAAACTGAGTTTAAATGTAGTTGGCTAACGTGTATGTAAACTTCTGACTTCAGCAGAGGGAACACCCCCCTATCCACATCGATGGAACAGTAGTGGAGAGGGTAGTAAGTTTTAAGTTCCTCGGCATACACATCACAGACAAACTGAATTGGTCCACCCACACAGACAGCATCGTGAAGAAGGCGCAGCAGCGCCTCTTCAACCTCAGGAGGCTGAAGAAATTTGGCTTGTCACCAAAACACTCACAAACTTCTACAGATGCACAATCGAAAGCATCCTGGCGGGCTGTATCACCGCCTGGTACGGCAACTGCTCCGCCCACAACCATAAGGCTATCCAGAGGGTAGTGAGGTCTGCACAACGTATCACCTGTGGCAAACTACCTGCCCTCCAGGACACCTACACCACCCGATGTTACAGGAAGGCCATAAAGATCATCAAGGACAACAACCACCCGAGCCACTGCCTGTTCACCCCGCTACCATCCAGAAGGCAAGGTCAGTACAGGTGCATCAAAGCTGGGACCGAGAGACTGAAAAACAGCTTCTATCTCAAGGCCATCAGACTGTTAAACAGCAACCACTAACATTGAGTGGCTGCTGCCAACACACTGACTCAACTCCAGCCACTTTAATAATGGGAATTGATGAGAAATGATGTAAAATATAAAAAAAATATCTTTATGTAATACATGTATCACTAGCCACTTTAACTATGCCACTTTGTTTACATACTCATCTCATATGTATATACTGTACTCGATACCATCTACTGTATCTTGCCTATGCCGCTCTGTACCATCACTCATTCATATAGCTTTATGTACATATTCTTTATCCCCTTACACTTGTGTCTATAAGGTAGTAGTTTTGGAATTGTTCGATAGATTACTTGTTGGTTATTACTGCATTGTTGGAACTAGAAGCACAAGCATTTCGCTACACTCGCATTAACATCTGCTAACCATGTGTATGTGACAAATAAAATTTGATTTGATTTGATTTGATTTGTACCCTCCCCTCCCCTCCCACTCCATACAGCCTCTTCCTCCCCTCCCCTCCCACTCCCTACAGCCCCTTCTACCCTCCCCTCCCACTCCATACAGCCCCTCCCCTCCCCCTCGAACTCCATACAGCCCCTTCTACCCTCCCCTCACACACCATACAGCCCCTTCCCCTCCCCTCCCACTCCATACAGCCTCTTCCATCCCCTCCCCTCCCACTCCATACAGCCCTTCTACCCTCCCCTCCCACTCCATACAGCCTCTTCCATCCCCTCCCCTCACACTCCATACAGCCCCTTCCCCTCCCCTCCCACTCCATACAGCCCCTTCCCTCCCCTCCCACTCCATACAGCCTCTTCCATCCCCTCCCCTCCACTCCATACAGCCCCTTCTACCCTCCCCTCCCACTCCATACAGCCCCTTCTCTTCTCCATACCCCCTCCCCTCCCCTCACACACCATCCCCCTTCTATCCCCTCCCACAGCCTCTTCCATCCCCTCCCCCACTCCATACAGCCCCTCCCTTCACATACAGCCTCTTCCATCCCCTCCCCTCACACTCCATACAGCCCCTTCTTCCCCTCCCACCCATCCCCTTCTACACTCCCCTCCCACTCCATACAGCCTCTTCCATCCCCTCCCCTCACACTCCATACAGCCCCTCCCCTCCCCTCCCACCCCACTCCCCCTCCCACTCCATACAGCCTCTTCCATCCCCTCCCCCCACTCCATACTCTACCCTCCCCTCGAACTCCATACAGCCTCTTCCCTCCCCTCCCCTCCCACTCCATACAGCCTCTTCTTCCCCCCTCCCTTCACACTCCATACAGCCTCTTCCCTCCCCTCCCCTCCCCCTTCTACTCCATACAGCCCCTTCTACCCTCCCCTCACACTCCATACAGCCCCTTCTACCCTCCCCTCCCCTCACACTCCATACAGCCCCTTCACTTCCCCCCTCACACTCCATACAGCCTCTTCCCCTCCCCTCCCTCCTCCCCCATCTTCCCTCCCCCCACAGCCTCATACAGCCTCTTCCCTACCAGCCTCCCCTCCCCTCACACTCCATACAGCCTCTTCTACCCTCCCCTCCATACAGCCTCTTCTACCCTCATCCCTACCACACTCCCCTCATACCCAGCCTCTTGTACCCTACACTCCCCACTCCACAGCTCCTTGTATACAGCCATACAGCTTCTTGTACCCTACACTCCCCTCACACTCCATACAGCCTCTTGTACCCCACACTCCCCTCACACTCCATACAGCCTCTTCTACCCTCCCCTCTCACCTCCTCCGGAGGTCCTCGGCCACGACGGCGCGGCAGCTGAACAGGTATGCTCTGAGGGACTGGAGCTGCTGTCTCAGGCGTAGGACCGCAGCCAGGCCCTCACAGTGTTCATACAGACACGGGTTCAACTGCTGCACATCCAGCAGGGGCTCCTCATAAACAAACTCCAGGAACACCTTGGCCTGCTTGGACACCTGGACAGAATAGGGAGAGGAGGGGTGGGCTGTGTGTGTGTGTGTAAGGTCAAATCCTAACTTCAGAAGTGTAAGTATCTAAAACTTTCTCACTCAGTCGGTGTTTCAGAATTTTTCTGTAGGTTTCTGAATATGTTGCGTGCGAGTGGATATGAACACATACAAGTCACTCTGGTAAATGACTCAGACGTGTGTAGAACGTCACCATTCTCACCTTGTGTCTGTTGGTGTCCCAGTTGTGCAGCAGGCGGGCAGGGATGAGGAACAGGTTGCCTTGGTGACAGCTCTGGCAGTAGTACCAGCCGCTGTAGCAACACACCTTGGCCTTGCCTCGCGACAACCCTACTGGCTTCTGACACCCTGCACAGAGATAGAGAGGAGATACTGGGTGAGGGAGTGTGTGTGTGTGAATGAGTGTATGGGTCTACAGATAAACTAAACCACCAAACACTCTCTGTATCTAGAATTCAAAAAGGTGAGTGATGAAGTCCCTAGTTTATTAGCTGTTTTTAGACGTTGCAACAGCCATGCAGGTCAACGATTGAGCGGCTGTTGACCTCCACAGGTCAAAGGTCAGGAGATAGAAAAACAGATTTGCCATGGTTAATGATTAGAGTCCCCGTCTGCTAGAATTTCTCTCTCAATGCCACACTAACCACAAGCAAACCAACATCTAGAACTACAAGGACTTCCAAAAACATCCCGTTCAGTGAATCCCTCCAACCCAGTTGAAGCAGAGGTTTCCCCACTCCTCCCTGTAGTCACAATAAGAGGGGAATTCAATGCTCTACTGTCTTAGAAAACAGTAGAAAGGAAAGATCCTAGGCTTCTATTGATGTCCTTCAGTAGTGCTGCTATCCTCTGAAAACTCTCTGCTTTGTCTTGGTCTCTTTGTTGTTCCTGTCTGCGCTCCCCCAAACACTCTGGGCCCACGCCATGGGCCACGCTCAGAACCCAAACAGGTGACCGCGGCAACGGCAGGTGTCCCTTATCCCCAGGACGATCTGGGAGGGACGGGGCCCAGGACGCCACGGAGGAAGAAAGGAACAAGGGAAGAAGGAGATGGAGAAGGTAATGGAGGGAGAGGGGGAAGGAGCGCAGACGGATACGGACTTGCACGCTCTTTGTCTTTTTCGGTGGAGCGTAGCGCCTGCCTCTGTACTTCACAGAGACGAGAGGGGGAAGAGATCAGACGTGGATAGAGAGAAAGAAGGAAAGAGACGGAGGAGAGAAAAAACAGAGGATAACACACCAACAGCGGCTATCAGAACAGCCGATCTGGACCGGAGAGAGGTTCAGAATTAACCTTATTCAATCGACTACAGGCTTAATTAACTGAATGGACAACAGAGACAGAATGCAATATGGAATTTCATTAAATAGTTTGGGGTAAGGCCGTGTCCTTGTAGCCAGATGTTGATGACAGGTAGCCCTCTGCTGGGCAGCTGGGGAGGGGGGGGGGGGTGCGGAGGGTTGTCCAAAACTGTTGCTGAAAAACAGGAAGTGAGAGAACATGGGCAAGTTGACATGTAAGTACATCAACACTTACACCCATTGGTTGAGACAGTGATAATTGATAATTGCAAGTGATAATTGATAAGTGATAATTGCAAGAGCGAGGTTAAAAAGCAAACGTGCTTTATTGTGCCGTGCTTATAGGCTAAAGGTAAATAGGTAAATGACATTCAGCTGATGGCTAATAAGAGGAGGAGATTAGCGAGATGCTACGCTGATGATATGTTTGTATTCATTCCCACTACGACAGTAGAACAGGAACCAGAGTGAATTAGGTAATACTGCTTGATGAAGTTAAACAAGCATTCAGATCAGCCTTCCTGATTGAGCATTCAGATCAGCCTTCCTGATTGAACATTCAGATCAGCCTTCCTGATTGAGCATTCAGATCAGCCTTCCTGATTGAACATTCAGATCAGCCTTCCTGATTGAACATTCAGATCAGCCTTCATTGAACATTCAGATCAGCCTTCCTGATTGAACATTCAGATCAGCCTTCCTGATTGAACATTCAGATCAGCCTTCCTGATTGAACATTCAGATCAGCCTTCCTGATTGAACATTCAGATCAGCCTTCCTGATTGAACATTCAGATCAGCCTTCCTGATTGAACATTCAGATCAGCCTTCCTGATTGAACATTCAGATCAGCCTTCCTGATTGAACATTCAGATCAGCCTTCCTGATTGAGCATTCAGATCAGCCTTCCTGATTGAGCATTCAGATCAGCCTTCCTGATTGAGCATTCAGATCAGCCTTCCTGATTGAGCATTCAGATCAGCCTTCCTGATTGAACATTCAGATCAGCCTTCCTGATTGAGCATTCAGATCAGCCTTCCTGATTGAGCTTTTGTGAACTACATTACAAGTCTCTGTTTTCTGCTATTTATCTGCGGAGGCTTTCTATTGGCTGTTGTTGAAGCTCTGTCAATGAAGAGGAAGTGAGACTGGCTCTACTGCTCTAGGGATACAGAGAGAAAACGAAGGGTAATAGGTCAACTAAAACACATAAAGGGCCGGTTCAAGAGTATTCCTGGACCCAGATGAAGCCTAGCACTTTTAATGGAGGGCCAAGTGTAAAATGAATCTGGGAGTTGGTTTTCCATTCCCCATTGTGGACAAAAGAGAAGGCAATGTAAAAAACCTTACAGACCTCAAAGAATAAATAAACCACAAAACCTCCCCAGCCGACATCTTAATTAGAGTAATGTCTCCCTTAAGGTCCCCTCAGACTTTGGGGACCATTAGTTTCCACTTTATTATTCTGTCAGAGGGAAAAACTTAGAACTCAACCCAACGCAATATAACAGAGGCCCCATTATAAGTGAGTATGATAAATGACTAAGCAGGGACTGATGTGTGACCCTGTTTCTCTTGGAGAGAGAGACCATCTCCTCCTTAAGCCTTCCTAAACCCAAACCAATAAGGCATAAATACAGGGGCTGCCCTGCCACTGGCTGAGGTTAGGAGCTGCTACGCACCAGCCCGCTACCATCAGGCACACTGGAGCTAATGTCAACTGGGGCAGGGACCCCAAGCTATAAAAAGACAGAGTTGGTGTCTTCCCCCCTCAACTCTAGTCCCCTCTCTACCATCCAACCCTGAGCCGAAACACACACACACACACACACGCACACGCACACACACACACACACACACACACACACACACACACACACACACACACACACACACACACACACACACACACACACACACACACACACACACACACACACACGAGGCTGCAGTGCAGAGCGTACCACAGACCACGCAGTGGGGTGTCGTGTGTCGAGGCTGCCCTGTCATCAACGTAGGAGCGCAGCACAAACCCACACTAACCACCCCTGCTCCATAAATACATCCACCCCCCAGAAACCCGCTTGCTCTGCTACCCATCCACTCAACTCACAGCGGATGGATGGGGTTTAGCCATTGGGGTTTTTCTCAAAAGAAAATTATTGATGATTGTTAAGTTACCAAATCGCTAACATCGTCATTTACACAACTACACCGTGGCTTCTGTATGGTCTATATTCTCTGAAATAGACCAGCATCTCTAAATCTGGACCTTAACTTGTGTTGGATGGTGCGGCTCCTATACTAATGATGTGGATTCCCTTAGTGAGAGTGAGATGGAAGCCAAGGCCTCCAGGGAAAATGTCCAGCCAGCAGAGAGGATGGTCAGTGCCAGTGGCCAAACTCTGTGACCCAGCTGGGTGCTGGGTCGTGTGGACAGCACTGCTGATATGGTCAGTAAAGAAAACAAACAAGAAAAACCCTTGCACAAAAAATTATAATCACAAACGCATGTGGAGCTACTTCATGTGTATATGTCCTCACCAAAGAACCACAGCTCACTAACACAGCTGGATGCATTCTAGAAGCCTTCTAAGGTAGAGTGTAGAGGGCAGAGGGACAGAGCAGTGATGCTCATGGGAACAACATGCCCTCTTGGAAATCCTGTGTCCACCAGTGTGGGAAGTGGGAAAGAAGAAGAGGTATCAAACCATGACCCCCGCCCCTCATCTCATGCTCCCACTTGAGAGGCCACCGTAGATTAGAACAGAAACACTATTCTAATACTGAGGCCCCCCAGGCCTGCCTTCTATGGTGAATCTGTGGCCCCTGTTCCCCAGTCCCATAGCTGGAGAGGGTCTTTCTGCTCTGTCGTCCCCAGAAAGGGGCTCCCACTCAGCCACGCTTTCAACTGTCCGACGGTTTACACCTCTCTCTGTGTGTGTGTGTGTGTACGCGCACAGGGGGCAAAGACAAGAGGCCTTTTCTTTGATGTGTCTCATTCAACACTCAAATTAAAATGTGCAAAGAGAGACAGAAACACAGAGACAGAAACACAGAGACAGAGACAGACACACAGAGACAGACACACAGAGACAGAGACAGACACACAGAGACAGACACACAGAGACAGACACACAGAGACAGACACACAGACACACAGAGACAGAGACAGACACACAGAGACAGAGACAGAAACACAGAGACAGAAACAGACACACAGAGACAGAAACAGACACACAGAGACAGAAACAGACACACAGAGACAGACACACAGAGACAGACACACAGAGACAGACACACAGAGACAGACACACAGAGACAAACACACAGACACACAGAGACAGAGACACAGAGACAGACACAGAGACAGACACAGAGACAGACACAGAGACAGACACAGAGACAGACACAGAGACAGACACAGAGACAGACACACAGAGACAGAGAAAGAGAGAGACAGAGAGAGAAAGAGAGAGCCAGAGAAAGAGAGACAGAAACACAGACAGACAAACAGAGACAGACACACAGAGACAGAGACAAACACAGAGACAGAAACACAGAGACAAACACAGAGACAGAGACACAGAGACAGAAACACAGAGACAGAGAGAAAGAGAGAGAGACAGAAACACAGAGACAGAGAGAGACAGAAACACAGAGACAGAAACACAGAGAGACAGAAACACAGAAACACAGACAGAGAGAGAGACAGAGACAGACACACAGAGACAGAGACACAGACAGAGAGAGAAAGAGAGAAACACACAGAGAGACAGAAACACAGAGAGAGACAGAAACACAGAAACAGAAACAGACAGAGAGACAGAAACACAGACAGAAACACAGAGAGAGAGAGAGAGAGAGAGAAACACAGACAGAAACAGAAACACAGAGACAGAGAGAGAGACACAGAGACAGAGAGAGAGACAGAAACACAGACAGAGACAGAAACACAGAGTCAAAGAAAGAGAGACAGAAACACAGAGACAGAAAGAGAGACAGAAACACCCATGGAAAATTGAAAAACACTAAACAAACAACAACATAAAGAATTATCTATCCAAAATGGAGATGTATGAGTAAACCACTTCTCCAAACTTTTTGGCTCTATAACAAAGAATAAAGAGCAAAAACATATTCAGGATCAAATATAAACCTTAGAATCAACTATTAAAAGACAACCAGAACCCACTGGATTCTCCAATTACCTTGAGTGAGCTAGAGGACAAAATAAAAACCCTCCAACCCAAAAAGGCCTGTGGTGTTGATGATGGTATTCTTAATGAAATTATCAAATATACAGACAACAAATTCCAATTGGCTACACTAAAACTCTTTAACATCATCCTTAGCTCTGGCATCTTCCCCAATATTTGGAATCAAAGACTGATCACCCCAATCCACAAAAGTGGAGACAAATTTGACCCCAATAACTACCGTGGGATATGCGTCAACAGTAACCTTGGGAAAATCCTCTGCATTATTATTAACAGCAGACTCAGTGAAAACAATGTACTGAGCAAATGTCAAATTGGCTTTTTACCAAATTACCGTACAACAAACCATGTATTCACCCTGCACACCCTAATTGACAACCAAACAAACCAAAACAAAGGCAAAGTCTTCTCATGCTTTGTTGATTTCAAAAAAGCCTTCGACTCAATTTGGCATGAGGGTCTGCTATACAAATTGATAGAAGGTGGTGTTGGGGGTAAAACATACGACATTATAAAATACATGTACACAAACAACAAGTGTGCGGTTAAAATTGGCAAAAAACACATTTCTTCCCATAGGGCCGTGGGGTGAGACAGGGATGCAGCTTAAGCCCCACCCTCTTCAACATATACAGTGGGGCAAAAAAGTATTTAGTCAGCCACCAATTGTGCAAGTTCTACCACTTAAAAAGATGAGAGGCCTGTAATTTTCATCATAGGTACACTTAAACTATGACAGACAAAATGAGAAAAAAAATCCAGAAAATCACATTGTAATTATGGTGGAAAACAGAGAGACAGAAACACAGAGAGAGAGACAGAAAGAGAGACAGAAAGAAAGAGAGAGACAAAAGCACAGAGAGAGATAGAGCGGAATAGTAGAGAATGCAGTGAACACAGTGAGCGCATGGACAGTGCAGTTCTCTCCTCAGTTCTCCTCTCCTCCTTGTCCCTACAAAGCCCTCTCCTCTGCGGACCCTGTGAATCCACACAAGCTGAATGACCAGGGTCAAGCAAACTTTGAGAGGAACCTGGGGGTACATTCTGCACCCCATAGAAGGCTAGTGGTGGTATTGGGGGGTCTCAGGCTTCAAACGAACACCGGCCACAAAAGAACAACCGTGTGTTCCTCCATGTGTAATTTGCTGAATAAATATTGCAAATTAAATACTGGTTCAGTATGGGTTTGATGTGAACAATCACTTGTCGTGGAAAGGGGTGGGGCTCGCATATGCATATGTGGTGCAATTCTATTCAGTTTAAACAAATTGACGAAGACAACACGCGGTGGAAGGGTACTGGTCTTTCATGGTGAGTCCTGCATGACTGGCCAACAAGATATAGACCAGTGTAGATGATTGTATAATATGCAGCGCATTCTGAAAGTATTCTGTTATGTTATAACCTTATTCTAAAAGGATTAAATGAGACATTTTCCACATAAATCTACAGAACTGTTTGCAAACTTAAAAACAGAAATACTTTACATACATAAGTATTCAAACCCTTTGCCATTAGACTCGAATTTGAGCTCAGCTCTGTTTCCACTGATCATCCTTGAGATGTTTCTACAACTTGATTGGAGTCCACCCTGTGGTAAATTCAATTGATTGGACATGATTTGGAAAGGCACACACCAGTCTATATAAATGGTCCCACAGTTGACAGTGCATGTCAGAGCAAAAACCAAGCCATGAGGTGAAAGGAATTGTCTGTAGAACTCTGAGACAGAATTGTGTCGAGGCACAGATCTGGGGAAGGGTACAAAAACATTTCTTCAGCATTGAAGGTCCCTAAGAACACAGCGACCTCCATCATTCTAAAATGGAGGAAGTTTGGAACCACTAAGACTCTTCCTAGAGCTGGTCGCCTGGCCAAACTGAGCAATCGGGAGAGAAGGGCCTTGGTCAGGGAGGTGACCAAGAACACAATGGTCACTCTGACATACAGTGGGGCAAAAAAGTATTCAGTCAGCCACCAATTGTGCAAGTTCTCCCACTTAAAAAGATGAGGCCTGTAATTTTCATCATAGGTACACTTCAACTATGACAGACAAAATGAGAAAAAAAATCCAGAAAATCACATTGTAGGATTTTTAATGAATTTATTTGCAAATTATGGTGGAAAATAAGTATTTGGTCACCTACAAACAAGCAAGATTTCTGGCTCTCACAGACCTGTAACTTCTTCTTTGAGAGGCTCCTCTGTCATCCACTCGTTACCTGTATTAACGGTACCTGTTTGAACTTGTTATCAGTATAAAAGACACCTGTCCACAACCTCAAACAGTCACACTCCAAACACCACTATGGCCAAGACCAAAGAGCTGTCAAAGGACACCAGAAACAAAATTGTAGACCTGCACCAGGCTGGGAAGACTGAATCTGCAATAGGTAAGCAGCTTGGTTTGAAGAAATCAACTGTGGGAGCAATTATTAGGAAATGGAAGACATACAAGACCACTGATAATCTCCCTCGATCTGGGGCTCCACGCAAGATCTCACCCTGTGGGGTCAAAATGATCACAAGAACGTGAGCAAAAATCCCAGACCCACATGGGGGGACCTAGTGAATGACCTGCAGAGAGCTGGGACCAAAGTAACAAAGCCTACCATCAGTAACACACTACGCTGCCAGAGACTCAAATCCTGCAGTGCCAGCCCCCTGCTTAAGCCAGTACATGTCCAGGCCCATCTGAAGTTTGCTGGAGAGCATTTGGATGATCCAGAAGAAGATTGGGAGAATGTCATATGGTCAGATGAAACCAAAATATAACTTTTTGGTAAAAACTCAAATCGTCGTGTTCGGAGGACAAAGAATGCTGAGTTGCATCCAAAGAACACCATACCTACTGTGAAGCATGGGGGTGGAAACATCATGCTTTGGGGCTGTTTTTCTGCAAAGGGACCAGGACGACTGATCCGTGTAAAGGAAAGAATGAATGGGGCCAAGTATTGTGAGATTTTGAGTGAAAACCTCCTTCCATCAGCAAGGGCATTGAAGATGAAACGTGGCTGGGTCTTTCAGCATGACAATGACCCCAAACACACCGCCCGGGCAACGAAGGAGTGGCTTCGTAAGAAGCATTTCAAGGTCCTGGAGTGGCCTAGCCAGTCTCCAGATCTCAACCCCATAGAAAATCTTTGGAGGGAGTTCAAAGTCTGTGTTGCCCAGTAACAGCCCCAAAACATCACTGCTCTAGAGGAGATCTGCATCGAGGAATGGGCCAAAATACCAGCAACAGTGTGTGAAAACCTTGTGAAGACTTACAGAAAACGTTTGACCTCTGTCATTGCCAGCAAAGGGTATATAACAAAGTATTGAGAAACTTTTGTTATTGACCAAGTACTTATTTTTCACCATAATTTGCAAATAAATTCATAAAAAAATCCTACAATGTGATTTTCTGGATTTTTTTTCTCATTTTGTCTGTCATAGTTGAAGTGTACCTATGATGAAAATTACAGATCTCTCATCTTTTTAAGTGGGAGAACTTGCACAATTGGTGGCTGACTAAATACTTTTTGCCCCACTGTAGCTCCGGAGTTCCTCTGTGGAGATGGGAGAACCTTCCAGAAGGATAACCATCTATGCAGCACTCCACCAATCAGACCTTTATGGTAAAGCGGCCAGATGGAAGCCACTCCCTGGTAAAAGACACATGACAGCCCACTTGGACTTTGTCACAAAGGCAAGTAAAGGACATTCAGAACATAAGAAAACATATTATTTGGTCTGATGAAACCAATATTGAACTCTTTGGCCTGAATGCCAAGTGTCATGTCTGGAGAAAACCTGGCATCATCCCTACGGTGAAGCATGGTGGTGACAGCATCATGCTGTGGGGATGTTATTCAGCGGCAGGGACTGGGAGACCAGTCAGGATCAAGGGAAAGATGAACGGAGCAAAGTACAGAGATCCTCGATGAAAACCTGCTCCAGAGCACTCAGGACCTCAGGCTGGGGCGAAGGTTCACCTTCCAACAGGACGACCCTAAGCACACAGCCAAGACAACACAGGAGTGGCTTCAGGAAAGGTTTATGAATGTCCTTGAGTGACCCAGCCAGAGCCAGGACTTGAACATCTCTGGAGACACCTGAAAATAGCTGTGCAGCGACGCTCCCCATCCAACCTGACAGAGCTTGAGAGGATCTGCAGAGAAGAATGGGAGAAACTCCCCAAATACAGGCTCTAATCTCTGCCAAAGGTGCTTCAACAAAGTACTGAGTAAAGAGTCTGAATACTTACGTAAATGTGATATTTTATTTTTAATACATTAACAAAAATGTCTAAGAACCTGTTTTTTGCTTTGTCATTATGGGGTATTGTGTGTAGATTGAAGAGGGGGAAAAAATATGTAATCCATTTTAGAGTAAGGCTGTAACGTAAGAAAATGTGGAAAACAGTCAAGGGGTCTGAATCATTTCCGAATTCACTGTAGTGCATTCAAATAGTAGTATTCATCTGGCCAGTTAATTAATATAATAGATGCATACAGGTCTCAAGTTCAATATTCATCAAGAACTGATACATTGAATGTGTTCAGTGAGGCCAGAACATTTTTTGAGAATGTTGTTTGTGGTTCATGTGAGTAAGTAGCTTTGAGACGCCAGGCTAAAATTCCTCATGACAAACCGCTGCTCTAGCAATGATACTCAGGGAAAAGGACAGGGCAAGGCAGGAGGGAAGAAGCTATCAGGGAAAAGGACAGGGCAAGGCAGGAGGGAAGAAGCTACCAGGGAAAAGGACAGGGCAAGGCAGGAGGGAAGAAGCTATCAGGGAAAAGGACAGGGCAAGGCAGGAGGGAAGGCAGACAGGAAGATTCAACACAACGATTGTTTTTGGTTAATTCTGTTGTTGCATTTTTCTATCCATTGTGCTCTGGCCTCTTCTACAAATTCCTAGTCCACTAAGTTGCTGAGGCCTGATGGGTAATTGGAAGACATCAGAGCTCAGCTGAAAGGAGGGTGCACATGCTCCCCCCCAGAACCCTTCACACAGGCACAGGAGAGGGGCCAATCCACCATCTATCCTTTGTGGGGGGAGGGGGTAACAAATTGGGACATGGGGGGTGTTGGGTGGTGGGGCGTTGGGGGGAATAGAAGAGGCACAGGGTGCTCAATCACAGACCCCGAATAGACAGAGAGGCGAAGGGCAAAAGCTACAGTAACGGGGTCCCCCAAACGCCCTTCTACACTCCCTGGACATTGTGCTCTCCGTCAGACCCCGCAATGGTAACATCCCCCCTCTGTCAGACCCCACAATGGTAACATCCCCCCTCTGTCAGACCCCACAATGGTAACTTCCCCCTCCGGTAGACCCCACAATGGTAACTTTCCCTCTATGCTATCCCTCTTCTCCATTATCTCTCTCTTCCACTAGCTCTCTCGTACTCTGTCCCTGCCTTTGCCTGCTGTCCTCACGCCCCCTAATCCCCCTAAACGAGCCCTGGTGGCCAGAGATATTTGTTTAGGGAAAAGTGATTAAAGTGTAATACAACAGACTGGCCCCTGACTCTCTGTCCTAAGATAAGTGACTGACAAGACCAAGCAGTCAAAAGGAAACTGGCACGCTACCAAGGAGCCAGGCCGGGACAGAGAGAGTTGGACAGAAAGAGGGAACAGAGAAAGAGAGAGAAAGCGAGAGAGAGCGGGACAGAGAGAGAGAGAGAGAGAGAGAGAGACTAGAGTTCAGTGAACAGAGTGAGAGCCTGAGAGACGAGTGAGTCTGAATGAACGAGAAAGGAAAAAGGATAAATGGGGAGAGAACATAATAAAAGAGGTGTGTGAACAGAACATGGAAAAAGCTGTATCCAGCTGTTATTCTAAGCTTGGGTCTCGACACGCCTCATTCAAACACCTCTGCAGCCAAAGCGAACAGAAGAGAGCCTCTGAATCAAACAATTAGCTTCCGCATTGACCACAGCATCCCGGCCGCCCGGCCGCCTGTCTTTGATTCTAAAAAGGGATTTTTTTCCCCTCCGCTTTATGCCGGCCAATTATTGTCAGGTGCCCGCTCTCCTTGTTCAGAGGACCTTTCAGATGGCATGCATTAATAGAGGACTGGTTACAGGAGAGGAGGAAAGCACCTCATTCATCCCTCTTAGTGAGCACACATTTCACACCCAGAGAGACCAAACACAGCGCCGCCATGGTTCCATTTACTGAGCTGTCTGTCAGTCAGCTTGTGAAGTCTCTCTGTATCTGGTAGTGAGATATCAGTTAGGGTCCAAAGGCTGACGACGCAAACAGATATAGTGGGGAGTAGGACATCTCTAGGGGGAATTATGAACTGTAGCTATGTCTTTAGATGACAATTTACATTAAGTTGCTCTTATAACTGTGTACTATTTACACTAGTATCAACATTGTAATAACGTGTTGTTACATAGATAGTAATTGAGTAATTGCATTTCAATTGCATAGTAATGGAACTCATATATAACAGACAGGCCATAGTGAATACTAAAACATTTACCACCAGACAATGGCCAGTGTGTGTGTGTGTAAGGTGTTAATTTTGGGGAGGTGTCTGTGACCCCCAGTAGTGTAACAGATGACTGATCTGAGCTCAAAAGAACTGATGGTGGTGGGTGAGAGACCCAGAAACCATGACCCCCAGCCGCCGTTTTGAAGCCAACCACAACAAAGCTGCTCTGTCACCAGAAACCATGACCCCCAGCCGCCGTTTTGAAGCCAACCACAACAAAGCTGCTTTGTCACTGCACAGGACTCTGGGGAATACCATGGAAAATGAAGACAAACTAAAAAGGGTCTGTGTTTGGGTTGAGGTTCAGACTAAAAAAAAATCTGACGTTCTATCAAGTGTTGCTTTGGGGAGCTGCTGTCCGCTTGTCTGTGTTTGTTTGATTGTTTGGAGGGAGGGAGGGAAAGAGGAACGGTGAAGGATTCAAGGACACTGGTCTTACTCAGGTCTGGACATGCCGTTCAAGTTGGCGTCGTTAAACGTGGTGAAATGTGGGTTGATTAACAGATAAGCCGCACCCACCCGCACACTTCCTTGTGTAACCTCAAAGGGGTTATGAGGTCACAAAGGTCAAGGTTGACGAAGAGGATAAGGGACGAGTCCTTCTGATAGGGTTTAGGATATTATGTACCCATTGGCTAATGTCACACTGGACTTCTTCAACAGGACCTATGCTTATCTCTGTTTTACTTATATTGGACTCAGAGACAAGACCTGCATTGCACCATCTGACAGTCCTTAGATAGCTGACCTCCCTCCTAACCTCCACTGAATTATACACAGAGACGACAAGAATGCCTACTGAACAGAGTACAGCGTTCTAAGGCACTGCATTTAAGTTCTAGAGGCGTCACTACAGACCCTGGTTCGATTCCAGGCTGTATCACAACCGGCCGTGATTGGGAGTACCATAGGGCAGCGCACATTTGGCCCAGTGTCGTCCAGGTTCGGGCCGTCATTGTAAATAAGAATTTGTTCTTAACTGACTTAGTTAAATAAAGAAAGACAAACGTATACAATCCTCGGGACATGTTTCCAGACCACTACTAACCCTCCGGTAGTGAACATATTTATGTGGACACCTGCTCATCAAACATTTCATTCATGGGCATTAATAGTGGGACCCCCCTTTGCTGCTATAACAGCCTCCACTCTTCTGGGAAGGCTTTCCACTAGATGTTGGAACAATGCTGCAGGGACTTGCTTCCAGTCAGCCACAAGAGCATTAGTGAGGTCGGGCACTGATGTTGGGGGCGATTAGGCCTGGCTTGTAGTCGGCGTTCCAATTCATCTCAAAGGTGTACGATGGGGTTGAGGTCAGGGCTTTGTGCAGGCCAGTAAAGTTCTTCCATAACAATCTCCACAAACCATTTCTGTATGGACCTTCGCTTTGTGCACAGGGGCATTGTCATGCTGAAACAGGAAAGGGCCTTCCACAAACTGTTGCCAAAAAGTTGGAAGCACATAATCATCTAGAATGTCATTGTATGCTGTAGAGTTCATCTATTTTATTTAACCCTTTATTTTACCAGGTAAGTTGACTGAGAACAGATTCTTATTTACAGAAACAACCTGGGGAATAGTTACAGGGGAGAGGGGATGAAGGAGTCAATTGTAAGCTGGGGATGATTGGTGCAGCTGTAGAACCTTTTGAGGATCTGAGGACCCATGCCAAATCTTTTCAGTCTCCTGAGGAGGAATAGGTTTTGTCGTTCCCTCTTCACGACTGTCTTGGTGTGCTTGGACCATTTTAGTTTGTTGGTGATGTGGACACCAAGGAACTTGAAGCCCTCAACCTGCTCCACTGCAGCCCCGTCGATGAGAATGGGGGCGTGCTCGGTCCTCTATTTCCTGTAGTCCACAATCATCTTCTTTGTCTTGATCACGTTGAGGAAGAGGTTGTTGTCCTGACACTACAAGGCCAGGTCTCTGACCTCCTCCGTATAGGCTGTCTCGTCATTGTCTGTGATCAGGCCTACCACCGTTGTGTCATCGGCAAACTTAATGATGGTGTTTGAGTCATGCAGTCATGAGTGAACAGGGAGTACAGGAGGGGACTGAGCACGCACCCCTGAGGGGCCCCAGTGTTGAAGAACAGCATTGTGGATGTGTTGCTACCTACCCTTACCACCTGTAGAGCGGCCCATCAGGAAGTCCAGTTGCAGAGGGAGGTGTGTAGTCCTAGGGTCCTTAGCTTATTGATGGGCTTTGAGGGAACTATGGTGTTGAACGCTGAGCTGTAGTCAATGAATAGCATTCTCACATAGGTGTTCCTTTTGTCCAGGTGGGAAAGGGCAGTGTGGAGTGCAATGGAGATTGCATCATCTGTGGATCTGTTGGGGCGGTATGCAAATTGGAGTGGGTCTAGGGTTTCTGGGATGATGGTGTTGATGTGAGCCATGACCAGCCTTTTGAAGCACTTCGTGGCTACAGGCATAAGTGCTAAGGGTCGGTAGTGTCATGACGTTGGCCTGGGGGATAGGTTTATGACCGTCATAAATACCTCTTCCCCCCTTTTCTCTTCTCTAACCTACTAAGGTTACATTTAAAAAAACCTTGGTTAACATAGAGATTCTGGGAACATTAGTATGTGGGGCGAAATTAATATTCTGGTAATCCAAACTATTGAACATATGCGGTGGTACTTAATGAATATGTCAGTTCGGTTGTCATCTGAGACATTCTCATCAATGATAAGATGACAAACTCTACAGTGGAAAGTCTACACATCAGAGTTATCAGATTCACATGGAATTGTTGTCCAATTTAAATGTTTGAATATTCATTATTTGTGATGGGATTAAATGCGATTTTAGCTTCTATAATGTGAGATTCGGATTTTCATAAGTTAGGGCTGCTCAATCAGTGGCCCTCCCCTGTGAAGGGACAAAGGCTGTAAAACTTTTCAAACACACCCTCCTCTTCCTTCCTATATAAGCTCTTGACGACAACATAACTATCTGTTCCGCGGATGTGAGATGACGGTCCCATGTAAGAATGGTTCAGGAAAAAAACTACAGAACGAAGCCAACATCAGCATGAGCTTTGGTTGCGAATGGTATGAACTTTGAACTCTTATTCACAACAGAAGTGATACCTCCTAGCCGTTGAGTTAGCAACCGCAGCTGCAAAAGCAGGTTAGGAAGGAACAGACAGAGTATCCCATCTACCACACAACGACGTTACTACAACTTATCCAAGTGACCACCAGAGACATTCTTCAAAGGACAGAGGACTCGGTTTGGCAACACGGCCTTCCACCTACCACCAACCTACTGAAGCGCAGCTCAGAGTAAATATTTATTGCATTTTCCTTTTCCAAATGGGCCGTAATTTAGAATGCATAAGATACTTACTTAAGATGCACTTATTTATGAAGCCAATGACTGATGTGGTGTACTCCTCAATGCCATCGGAGGAATCCCAGAACATATTCCAGTCTGTTCTAGCAAAACAGTCCTGTAGCTTAGCATCTGCTTCATCTGACCATTTTTTTATTGATCTAGTTACTGGTGCTTCCTGCTTCATTTTTGCTTGTAAGCAGGAATCAGGAGGATAGAATTATGGTCAGATTTGCCAAATGGGGGGCGAGGGAGAGATTTATATACATCTCAGTGTGTGGAGTAAATAAAGGTGGTCCAGAGTTTTTGTTTTCCTCTGGTTGCACATTTAACATGCTGATAGAAATTTGGTAAAACGGACTTAAGTTTCTCTGCATTACAGTCCCTGGCTACTAGGAGCGCCGCCTCTGGGTGAGCGTTTTCTTGTTTGTTTATGGCGGAATACAGCTCATTCAATATCTTAGTGCCAGCCTCTGACTGTGGCGGTATGTAAACAGCTACGGAAAAATACAGAAGAAAACTAGGTAGGTAGTGTGGTCTACAGTTTATCATGAGATACTCTACCTCAGGCGAACAATAGCTCAAGACTTCCTTAGATATCGTGCACCAGCTGTTATTTACAAAAATACATAGTCCGCCGCCCCTTGTCTTACCAGACGCCACTGTTCTATCCTGCCGATACAGCGTATAACCAGCCAGCTGTCTGTTGATAGTATCGTCGTTCAGCCACATCTCCGTGAAGCATACGATATTACAGTTTTGAATGTCCCATTGGTAGTTTAATCTTAGGTCATCTATTTTATTGTTCAAAGATTTCACGTTCGCTAGCAGAATAGAAGGAAGTGGGGATTTATTCGATCGCCTATGAATTCTCAGAAGGCAGCCTGCCCCCTGGCCCATTTTCATCCACCTCCTCTTCATGCAAATCACAGGGATCTGGGCCTGTTCACGAGAAAGCAGTATATCGTTCCTGTCGGCCTCATCAGACAGAGAAAAAAAAAGTATTCTGACAGTCCGTGGCTAGAAATCAAATGTCCAGAAGTTATTTTCAGTCATAAGAGACGGTAGCGGCAACATTATGTACAAAATAATAATAAAAAATAAAAAAAGTTACAAACGCAAAAAAAAAAAAAAAAAAACACAATCGGTTGGGGGCAGGTAAAACATCTGCCTTCTTCTCTGGCACCATCTTACAAGAGGCCCAAACCATGAAAAACAGCCCCAGACCATTATTCCTCCTTCACCAAAACTTTACAGTTGGCACTATGCATTGGGGCAGGTAACGTTCTTCTGGCATCCGCCAAACCCAGAGTTGTCTGTCAGACTGCCAGATGGGGAAGCGTGATTCATCACTCCAGAGAATGCATTTCTACGGCTCATGACTCAAATGGCGGCGAGCTTTACACCACTCCACCCGACGTGTGGCATTGCGCATGATGATCTTAGGCTTGTGTGCGGCTTCTCGGCCATGGAAACCCATTTCATGAAGCTCCTGACGAACAGTTCTTGTGCTCACGTTGCTTCCAGAGGCAGTTTCGGACTCGTTAGTGAGTGTTGCAAACGAGGACAGACGATTTTTACGTGCTATGTGCTTCAGCACTCAGTGGTCCCATTCTGTGACCTTGTGTTGCCTACCACTTTGCAGCTGAGCAGTTGTTGATCTTAGACGTTTCTACTTCTTAATAACAACACTTACAGTTGACCAGGGCAGCTCTAGCAGGGCAGACATCTGACAAAATGACTTGTTGGAAAGGAATCCTATGACAGTGCCACGTTGAAAGTCACTGAGCTCTTCAGAAAGGCCATTCGACGGCCAATATTTGTCTGTAGAGATTGCATGGCTGTGTCCTTGATTTTATACACCTGTCAGCAACGGATGTAGCCTGAAACCACTCATTTGAAGGGGTGTCCACAAACTTTTGTATTTATAGTGTATATCAGAAGATTTTTTACTAATGACAGTGGTTACCCCTTGGGTCAATATTTAGCCATGGTTTTGATGGATTATGTTGTAAAAATCAAATCAAATTTTATTTGTCACGTACTCTGAATACAACAGGTGACATGCTTATTTACAGGCCCTAACCAACAGTGCAATTTTTAAGTAATGAATACAGTAGCGAGGCCATATACAGTAGAGAGGCTATAACAGAAGCGAGGCTATATACAGTAGAGAGGCTATAACAGTAGCGAGGCCATATCAGTAGCGAGGCCATATACAGTAGAGAGGCTATAACAGTAGAGAGACCATATACAGTAGAGAGGCTATAACAGTAGCGAGGCCATATACAGTAGAGAGGCTAAAACAGTAGCGAGGTCATATACAGTAAAGAGGCTATAACAGTAGAGAGGTCATATACAGAAGCAAGGCTATAACAGTAGCGAGGCCATATACAGTAGCGAGGCCATATACAGTAGAGAGGCTATATACAGTAGAGAGGCTATAACAGTAGCGAGGCTATAACAGTAGCGAGGCAAATATACAGTAGAGAGGCTAAAACAGTAGAGAGGCCATATACAGTAGAGAGGCTATAACAGTAGAGAGGCCATATACAGTAGAGAGGCTATAACAGTAGAGAGGCTATATACAGTAGAGAGGCTATATACAGTAGAGAGGCTATAACAGTGGAGAGGCTATATACAGTAGAGAGGCTATATACAGTAGAGAGGCTATATACAGTAGAGAGGCTATATACAGTAGAGAGGCTATATACAGGCACCGGTTAGTTGGGCTAATTGAGGTAATATGTAGATGTAGGTATAGTTAAAGTGACTATGCAAAGATGATAAACAGAAAGTATCAGCAGCGTAAAAGAGGGGTTGGGGGACACAAATACACACACACACACACACAAAATGCAAATAGTCCAGGTAGCCATTTGGCATGTATCTTACCATTAACAGAGATATGTAGATGAACCATTATGTGGGGTGTGAAGTGACAGGATATTCTTCCAGTGAAGAATGTGTCACTTTATCACTGTATGTGTGTGTGTGTGTGTGTGTGGTTGGTAAGAGGTGCAGGTCTCTACCTGCACACCGGAAGCTCTGGGTGGTCAGGCCCTTCTCCACAGCCAGGCAGGTGAGGATACTGAGGAAGCTGGTGGTGACTGACTGTCTCTTGGCCCTCTGGGTGTCCCTCTGCCTCCTCTCCCTAGAGGGCTTGCTCCTCAGCAGAATCCCTGTCGACACTGCCCTCGGCCGGGCCTGGCCGGAACCCTGTCCCTCCTCACCCTGGGGCCTCTGGGCTGCCACGGCCATCTGCAGGGCCTCCACCCAGTCCTGGGCCTTGAGTAGGCTCTCAGTCCGCAGACGGAGCACCTCGCTGGGGAAGACGCCTTGGAAGCAGCCAGAGCTCACCCCCTCGGCCTCGTCCCTCTGCACGGCCAGGCAGGAGGCCAGCGGGTAATGGAGGACGGGCTCAGACACGGGCCCCCGGCCCTCGGTGGGAAAGGCCTGCAGCGTGGAGCGACTCAGTACGAAGGTGAAGGCCCTCCAGTTGTTCTGGTCAGTCAGCTGGTGGAGGATCCCAGCCTTGAGGACATCAGTATAGCACTGGGTGAACAGGGGCAGGGCCGTGGGCCGGGCTGGGAGGAGATGGGTGCAACAAGAGGCCAGGGCAGCCTCTGCAGGACCACGGGGATCTGGTCTGGTGTCGTGACCTCCAGAGGTAACGGAAGATGACGGGGAGAAGGCTGGAAGACACTCTGCATTTTTGTGGGTGGGCTGGGCAGCCAGTACTCTCTCCCAGATCAGCCTCCTCCAGTCTAGCACCTCCCACTGGCAGGCGGCACGTAACTGCAGGCGGGTGGAGCTGTTGAAGAAGAGGGTCAGTGAGTGATCTTTTAACACGTTGCTACGAGAGAAAGAACATTACAACAAAGCTTAAATTACAACTTATTTTCAAGTGAGTGCAGGCCATTTTTTTCATGTTTATGTGATTAACATAAACGTTTAATTTATATTTATCCAGGAAGTCCTGTTGAGGTCAGAAGACTTATTTTACAAGGGAGACCTGGCAAGAGGATAGGAGTTGAGAACCATGTTTTTCTTCCGTTACCTGTTGAAGAAGAGGGCCTGGAGGACTCGCCCGTCCTGGGGCGGCTGGGACTGGCTGACCCCCTGGCAGTGGGACAAGGAGTAGGCGGTGCAGAGCTGGCGGTTACCGCTGCTGTCCAGGCTGTAGACGCGCAGCTCACATGGGGTAAGCTCTACGCGACAGACGCTCCAACGACCCTTCTGACCCTCACGATGCTCCAGGGTATCCTGTTTCACCACACTACCGCTGCTGTCCTTACGGCCTGCAAAACAAACCCACAGTATATTCAGCAAAAGGATCATCTGCGGAAGACACTATTTAATATACTCCGTATAAACTTATATACTAACTAGGACTACATTTATTAGGCCTAACTTATATTTAATACCATATAGCCTACTGGAACAGGTTACAAGTAGAAGATAACTGCCTTTGAAAGATTCAGAGGGCAGATAAAAAGATTATCTGATGGGGTGGAGGGGCAGTCCATTCAAATGGCCCCACACACTACTACTACCACTCACAGAATGTCTGTGCAACAATTTCATTGTATTATCTGCTCGTTGGATCAATAACCTCCATTTGTTAGTCAGCACTCAGCAGTGTTCTCTTAGCTAATATACCACATATAGGACGTTCATTCTCCACTCATTAAAGTCACATCTAACATACAATTCCCTGCTTATTAAAAACCACAAATCAAACGCAACACATCACTAAGAGCAGGGGCTTGGACCTGTCTAGCCTATTGAGGTTCAGCTTGCTTAGCCAGCTTTTTCACACAAAATGAATAAGCCTACTATGCATTTCCACCCATTTGAGGGCCACAAATCTGATAGCACTTTTATATACAGCACCAGCCAAAGGTTTGGACATACAGTTGAAGTCTGAATATTACATACACTTAGGTTGGGGTCATTAAAAGTCGTTTTTCAACCACTCCACAAATTTCTTGTTAACAAACAATAGTTTTGGCAAGTCGGTTAGGACATCTACTTTGTGCAATACACAAGTCATTTTTCCAACAATTGTTACCAGACAGATTATTTCACTTATAATTCACTGTATCACAATTCCAAATGGGTCAGAAGTGTACCGACACTGCGCCTTTAAACATCTTGGAAAATTCCAGAAAATGATGTCATGGCTTTAGAATCTTCTGATAGGCTAATTGACATCATTTGAGTCAATTGGAGGTGTACCTGTGGATGTATTTCAAGGCATACCTTCAAACTCAGTGCCTCTTTGCTTGACATCATGGGAAAATCAAAAGAAATCATCCAAGACCTCAGCAAAGGATTGTAGACCTCCACAAGTCTGGTTCATCCTTGGGAGCAATTTCCAAATGCCTGAAGGTACCACGTTTATCTGTACAAACATTAGTACGCAAGTATAAACACCATGGGACCACGCAGCCATCATACCGCTCAGGAAGGAGACGCGTTCTGTCCCCTAGAGATGAACGTACTTTGGTGCGAAAAGTGCAAATCACTTCCAGAACAACAGCAAAGTACATTGTGAAGATACTGGAGGAAACAGGTACAGAAGTATCTATATCCACAGTAAAACGAGTCCTATATCGACATCACCTGAAAGGCCGCTCAGCAAGGAAGAAGCCACTGCTCCAAACCGCCATAAAAAAGCCAGACTATGGTTTGAAACTGCACGAGAACAAATATCGTACTTTTGGAGAAATGTCCTTGGGTCTGATGAAACTAAAATAGAACTGTTTGGCCATAATGACCATCGTTATGTTCGGAGGAAAAAGAGGGAGGCTTGTAAGCCGAAGAACACCATCACAACCGTGAAGCACTGGGGTGGCAGCATCATGTTGTGGGGGTGCTTTGCTGCAGGAGGGACTGGTGCTCTTCACAAAATAGATGGCATCATGAGGGCGGAAAATTATGTGGAAATATTGAAGCAACATCTCAAGTCAACAGTCTGGAAGTTAAAGCTTGGTCACAAATGGGCCTTCCAAATGGACAATGACCCCAAGCATACTTCCAAAGTTGTGGCAAAATGGCTTAAGGACAACAAAGTCAAGGTATTGAAGTAGCCATCACAAAGCCCTGACCTCAATTATATTGACAATTTGAGGGAAGAACTGAAAAAGCGTGTGCGAGCAAGGAGCCCTACAAACCTGACTCAGTTACACCAACTCTGTCAGATGGAATGGGCCAAAATTCACCCAACTTATTGTGGGAAGCTTGTGGAAGGCTACCCAAAATGTTTGACCCAAGTTAAACAATTTAAAGGAAATGCTACCAAACACTCAATTAGTTTATGTAAACTTCTGACCCAATGGGAATGTGATTTTTCACTACTATTATTTTTACATTCTTAAAAATTGGTGATCCTACATAAGACAGGGATTTTTACTAGAGAATAAAAACTAGTTTAAATGTATTTGGCTAAGATGTAAACCAATGGGAATGTGATGAAAGCAATAAAAGCTGAAATAAAATCACTCTACTATACATACATACATACATACACACACATATATATATATATCTCATTTTTGGGGTATTTTTACCCTTTTCTCCCAATTTCAAATGCGATCTTGTCTCATCGCTGCAGCTCCCCAACGGACTCGGGAGAGGAGAAGGTTGAGTCATGCTTCCTCCGAAACATGACCCGCCAAACCGCGCTTCTTAACACCTGCCCACTTAACCCGGAAGCCAGCTGCACCAATGTGTCGGAGGAAACACCGTTCAACTGACGACAGTAGTCAGCCTGCAGGCACCCGACCAGCCACAAGGAGTCGCTACAGAGCGATGAGCCAAGTAAAGTCCACCCCTGCCAAACTCTCCCCTAACCTGGATGACGCTAGGCCAATTGTGCACCGCCCTACGGAAATCCAGGTCATGGACGGTTGTGACACAGGCTGGGATCGAACCCGGGTCTGTAGTGACGCTGACCTAGATATTCAGACCTGGACATTCAGACCTGGACATGCTCTGGTAAACAACGTGTCAAAAGTGCCATCTACCACAGCATGTCCAGGTCAGAATGTCCAGGTCAGAATGTCCAGGTCAGAATGTCCAGATCCAAATGTCCAGATCCAAATGTCCAGGTCAGAATGTCCAGGTCAGAATGTCCAGGTCCGAATGTCCAGGTCCGAATGTCCAGGTCCGAATGTCCAGGTCCGAATGTCCAGGTCCGAATGTCCAGGTCCGAATGTCCAGGTCAGAATGTCCAGGTCAGCGGGGCTAGCTTTAAAAGTGCTTCCTCGGAGGTCAGCAGGAAGAAACAGCATTGTTACTCAGAACGCTGTGCCCACACAGAGAATCAGGAGAAACTGACTGCAGCACACACTCTCTCTGCTCTTCCATTTCTTTCACACTCCTTTCTTTATATTTCTCCTTTATTAATCTTATCTCTCAGCTTCCTGCTCAGTGGATATGGGTTTTGACTTGTGCTATTGGCTGCATATAGGGTGCAGACGGACCGGGGTGAGACTCCATCTACCTACCAGTGGCCCTGAAGCAGAGGGACTGGGGTGAGACTCCATCTACCTACCAGTGGCCCTGAAGCAGAGGGACCGGGGTGAGGCTCCATCTACCTACCAGTGGCCCCGGAGCAGAGGGACCGGGGTGAGACTCCATCTACCTACCAGTGGCCCCGGGGCAGAGGGACTGGGGTGAGACTCCATCTACTTACCAGTGGCCCCGGAGCAGAGGGACTGGGGTGAGACTCCATCTACCTACCAGTGGCCCCGGAGCAGAGGGACTGGGGTGAGACTCCATCTACCTACCAGTGGCCCCGGAGCAGAGGGACTGGGGTGAGACTCCATCTACCTACCAGTGGCCCAGGAGCAATGCCCCATGAGACAGATAGGAGATGTTTTCCTTATCTGTAACTCTCCAACTCACTCTAGGCCCAGAATATCATATCAGGGGAACACAACTCTAGGCCCAGAATATCAAGGGAACAACTCTCTGCCTACAATATATCAGGGAAACAACTCTAGGCCCAGATTATCATCTCAGGGGAACAACTCTAGGCCCAGAATATCATCTCAGGGGAACAACTCTAGGCCCAGAATATCATCTGAGAGGAACACAACTCTAGGCCCAGAATATAATATCAGGGGAACACAACTCTAGGTCCAGAATATCATCTCAGAGGAACACAACTCTAGGCCTAGAATATCATCTCAAGGGAACAACTCTAGGCCTAGAATATCATATCAAGGGAACAACTCTAGGCCCAGAATATAATATCAGGGGAACACAACTCTAGGTCCAGAATATCATCTCAGAGGAACACAACTCTAGGCCCAGAATATCATCTCAAGGGAACAACTCTAGGCCTTGAGGGTTGCAAAGTATACTTGTGTTCATCCTTATCAGAAACCTAGTTACACCCGGGTTAACAGGTGTGTGTGTAGTCCTTGACCAATCAATGATAATAAGTGATAATCAATTGGCAGGGATTAAGACAGTTCATTTCAGTACATCCCTGTGCTAAGCTTTAGTGTCAAGGCCGCTACACACTTCACACAAACGCAGCGATGGAAAGTCGTTTTCACACATAGTTCTATGTACTTCTGTGTGGCTCAAATTTTGGAATGGGACTGTATACGACGCTCTGTCTGTTTACATGAAGTGTGTAGCAGCATTTACTGTTACCAACCACTGTTACTCCCCTTCAGGGGGCTGTCTGTCTCACCCAACCTCCTCCCTTCAACGCCATCAATCGAGGCCGATGGCAATTGAGGTTGTGGGCTAATTTGTCTATGTTTGTCAGGGTGAGAGGAGCAGATGCCAAGAGCCAAGCCCAGGGCAGACGACCAGACGGCCGGACCGCTGTGCTTTGGCTTTCAGGAGCCACTCAGGCGACGGTGGGGGGTGTTAGGGGGCTCGCCTGTCCCCCTGGGCTTCAAAGGCTCCCGTGAGCATGTGGGTGCGGAGCAGGTCACTGTTCATTTCACGCTACAGAGGAAGCAAGGCACACGGACATGACTCAATTAGCAGTCTGCGCTTTGCTCTGCTTTGCTGGGCTTGGTCAACCAGCAGCGGTCTAGCCCTACAATGTCCTACACCTCCACTGAATTGAACTGGCCGTCCTGGCCTGTCCTGGCCACCTGATGCGATAGCGTTGCTGAAATGTCACAGGGTCTTAACATTAAGGTGATGTGAATGGTCTGGCCCAGAGGCAGGTGAGGAGAGGCCATCTTGTGAACTCGTTGTTGGTGTCTGAGCCGTCACTTCATATTATACTCAACTTACAATGGTGCCTTGTCCCCTAGTGATAGCTTAATAGCTTCACTAGATGAACTAGCCTAATATGTTTTTTTTAAACGCTTATAAAAACAAGGCTAAATGTGGTTAAATGAACAACGGTCCCCTTCCCCCTAGTTCTCTCCTTCCTGCTTTTTTAATAACGGAGATAAAGAAGGGTGGTGGTGTGTCCCAGGGTTCTCCACAAATTATTATTTTATTTTTTTATTCTTTATTTGTTATCATAGAAGGCTGTGAGAGGTGTTAAACTCCGCCTCCGGGACGCCCCCCTCCAGCGTCCTCAGCAGCACCACCTTGTTAAAAATAAATCCTTGGGAGAATCCTGTGTCCCATCCATCTTACTGCACAAAATCATTGACAGACAAGGTGTCACTGAGTTTCACACTTGCACGCTAAACTAAACTCTCTTTAGGGACTAATAAATATGTGGATGCAGTGGAAACTCGATTGGGATTCAGCCTCCGATCGGCAGTCGACACGCTCAGGGGAGTTTGGAGCAGAATTAGTGTGTCAGTGTGTCTGTGTTCAATTACACCTCCGCCGTGTGTCGTGACATCATGCTCCGGTAACGCTGTGAGACATAAACAAGCTAACGTTACGCCACACAGCCTCGGGCCCAATTGCCTCAACCCTGCTGTCAAAATGCAGAACTAGGATATCAGTCCACCCAGAGATGTAATCCCACTAAAGGCGCCAGCATGCTTCAGTTCAGCTTGGAGGCTAGCCCAACTCGGCAAGGTGAACCGAACGAGTGTGCTCGCATACTCCATTAAAGACCTTTACATGAAAAACAAGAAAAAAAGCAGCAATAGTACTGTTTGTCCATTTTGAGACGCCGTAGCCAGCTTCCTCAAAAGTCAACCCTCATTTAGGACTTTGATGAACAAAAACGTCACACAATGTCATCATAATATATGCACGAACTCTTCCGAAATGTTTCAGCCGGGAAGCAGCTACCTTTTACCACCACTGACCTTGTTCGTCTTTCAGTCACCCACGTGGGTATAACCAATGAGGAGATGGCAGGGTGCTTTGTGCAAAATAGGAAGCCGAGTCTAGATTTAATTTTGGATTGGAGATGCTTAAGAGTCTGGAAGGAGAGTTTACAGTCTAACCAGACATCTAGGTATTTGTAGTTGTCCACATATTCTAAGTCAGAACCGTCCAGAGTAGTGATGCTGGACAGGCGGGCAGGTGCGGGCAGCGATCGGTTGAAGAGCATGCAATTAGTTTTACTTGCATTTAAGAGCAGTTGGAGGCCACGGAAGGGGAGTTGTATGGCATTGAACCTCGTCTGGAGGTTAGTTAACACAGTGTCCAAAGAAGGGCCAGAAGTATACAGAATGGTGTCGTCTGCGTAGAGGTGGATCAGAAAATCACCAGCAGCAAGAGCGACATCATTGATGTACACAGAGAAGAGAGAGCCCGAGAATTGAACCCTGTGGCACCCCCATTGAGACTGCCAGAGGTCCGGACAACATGCCCTCCGATTTGACATACTGAACTCTATCAGAGAAGTAGTTGGTGAACCAGGCGAGGCAATCATTTGAGAAACCAAGGCTGTTGAGTCTGCCGATAAGAATATGATGATTGGCGGCTGCACAGTACTGTCTCTTATCGATGGCAGTTATGATATAGTTTAGGACTTTGAGCGTGGCTGAGGTGCACCCATGACCAGCTCTGAAACCAGATTGCATAGCAGAGAAGGTACGGTGCGATTCGAAATGGTCGGTAATCTGTTAACTTGGCTTTCAAATACCTTAGAAAGGCAGGGTAGGATAGATATAGGTCTGAGGCAGTTTTGGTCTAGGGTGTCTGCCCCTTTGAAGAGGGGGATGACCGCGACTGCTTTCCAATCTATGGGAATCTCAGACGATACAAAAGAGAGTTTGAACAGGCTAGTAATAGGGTTTCAACAATTTTGGCAGATAATTTTAGAAAGAAAGGGTCCAGATTGTCTAGCCTGGCTGATTTGTAGGGGTCCAGATTTTGCAGCTCTTTCAGAACATCAACTGACTGGATTTGGCAGAAGGAGAAATGGGGGAGGCTTGGGCGAGTTGCTGCGGGGGGTGCAGGGCTGTTGACCGGGGTAGGGGTAGCCAGGTGGAAAGCATGGCCAGCTGTAGAAAAATTCTTATTGACATTCTCAATTATAGTGGATTTATCGGTGGTGACAGTGTTTCCTAGCCTCAGTGCCGTGGGCAGCTGAGAGGAGGTGCTCTTATTCTCCATGGACTTTACAGTGTCCCAGAACTTTTTCGAGTTTGTGCTACAGGATGCAAATTTCTGCATGAAAAAAGCTAGCCTTAGCTTTCCTAACTGCTTGTGTATATTGGTTCCTAACTTCCCTGAAAAGTTGCATATCACGACGGCTATTCGATGCTAATGCAGAACGCCACAGGATGTTTTTGTGCTGGTCAAGGGCAGCCAGGTCTGAAGAGAACCAAGGGTTACATTGTTGTAATGGGGCATCTTTATTTAAGATGGTGAGGAAGGCACTTTTGAAGAATAACCAGGCATCCTCTTCTGACTGAATGAGGTCAAAATCCTTCCAGGATACCCGGGCCAGGTCGATTAGAAAGGCCTGTTCGCTGAAGTGTGTCGTGATCGCGTTTGGTGTAGGGGGACAAAATAAATGTATGCACGTGTAAGGCTTAAACAGTTCTGTATAAGGCTTAAACAGGGACGTGACGATAAACACTGTAGCAGGGGCCAGGGTGTAATTTGGGGGGAGGTTTGTACCGGGAATAGGGAGAACTGGTTAGGTCAGCTCACTTAGCTAAACCTGCCAAAGACATAAAGGGCAGATAGGGACTGCTCTAGCAATTATCTTACTGTACTGACTGACTGCCACACCCAGACAGACCAACGACTGGGACAGCCAATCATAACAACAAGTGCCATTTTAGAACTTTGGCCTTTAAAGAAGCAGATGTTGGACCCCCTGGTGATTCCTGGACACCATGACAGACAGACCCAAAGAGGTCAGGAATAAAGTAAACATCCCTAACATAGAGTTAGTTAACATAGTTAACATAGAGTTATAACATAGTTAGTTATAACAGTTAGTTAACATAGTTAGTTAACATAGAGTTATAACATAGTTAGTTATAACAGTTAGTTAACATAGTTAGTTAACATAGAGTTATAACATAGTTAGTTATAACAGTTAGTTAACATAGTTATAACATAGTTATAACAGTTAGTTAACATAGTTAGTTAATATAGTTATAACATAGTTAGTTAACATAGTTAGTTAACATAGAGTTATAACATAGATAGTTATAACAGTTAGTTAACATAGTTAGTTAACATAGTTAGTTATAACAGTTAGTTAACATAGAGTTATAACATAGTTAGTTAACAGAGTTAGTTAATAGAGTTATAACATAGTTAACACAGTACTGCTACTTGCACATCATTTGCACATCTATCACTTCAGTGTTAATTTGCTAAATTGCAATTACTTCGCTACTATGGCATATTTATTGCCTTACCTCCTTCCTCAATTTGCACACACTGTAAATAGAGTTTTCTATTATGTTATTAACTGTACATTTGTTTATCTCATGTGTAACTCTGTGGGTTTTTTTTTGTCACACTGCTTTGATTTATCTTGGCCAGGTCGCAGTTGTGAATGAGAACTTGTTCTCAACTGGCCTATCTAGTTAAATAAAGGTGAATTTAAAAAAAAAATATGTGAAGATACATATATTAAGTGTTGTATTTAATTCTGTGGCGTCCCTAATTAAATTAAAAGCCAAAATAACAGAGATTCATTAGATGAATGAACCAATGGAAAGACCATTTAACAGCTAATAAAGCTAGGCTACACATTCAAATCCCTGAGGTACATGTCTGGTCTAATGTCTTCAGAGGACAATATAAAACCTTACAGAGTAGAGTGGTAAATGATGTAAAACCTCTACAGCACTAGAACACTGACAGCTGAAGGCTCAGTGACGTCTGCTCGCTCTCGCATGCCGAAATCAACTGATCCATCAACATTAGCGTGTGTGTTGCTGAGGAAATCAGTAAGTGTCACCCCGCGGGGACTCAGCAGCAGTGTGTGGGCTGGGCTCGTTATGGGGGAACAGCTACCAGTGAGACAGACTGAAAGCATTCTTGCATGCCAGTAGCTCCAAAGCCTCCTTTCCCTGTTGCATCCAATGTGAAAACATGAACTGCAGTGGAATCCCATGTTATTCAAGGTAGTGGGGATGTCATGGTTCTCTCTCTTAGCAATTAAACAGATATGCTGAGGTTTGTCCTAAGAAGAGATGGGCCCTAGCCTAGGCCTACCTACACACATCATGGAAATATGTCACAGGGCACGAGAGGATACAATTAGGCTACAGTGTATGAAAGCATTGCCAACCTTAACAACTGGCAAAGAGCAGTATGTATTCTGATGCAAAGTGCTGTTGAATGCAGCCCATGCTTTTACTGTCCTCTTGTGTAGCCCAACTATCCATCCCTCCTCCCTGCCCAGAGCCAACTAAGGCCTTTTCAGCTATATGCTAATCCTTCCTAATACGAGGGATAATTGGGCCACTCTCTTTCTCCTTATTTGGGTCTGTTTGGTGACAGAATGACATCCTATTATGGTCTTTGGTGAAAATCTTCACAATCACATCCCTAAACAAACACAAACAGGCAGACTAAACAATGTGTCAGGGAGGTTGGTATTATTCACCACATCCTGACTGGTCACCGCAGTGGGAACTTAGTTCCATCCCAATAAAATGCTGGCTGCTGCAGTACAGCCTAGGCCCAATTGTTTTCTGTAGGACACTGAAATCATCTTCATAAAGGTGGAAGTGGAAGCTAGTCCCAGACTTCATCTAGTCTCTGACACAGAGGACAAGTGTCATGATAACATAAGTACTAAAACTGGGCGATAAATTACCTGAGTTGATGTGATGACTATAAATATAACTATATTTTTATAACAATGTGAACTACAGTTTGTGTTTAATTATCCTTTAAACTACTACAACTAGTTTGATGGTTGTAGCCATCAATTGTCCCATTTAACAAATCACCCATATGAGCACACTTGTTTCATTTCAAACTTTACATTTCCCTAGTATAGGCTACTTATCGTAATAAACAATATCAGTAAAATGCGATAAGTGATCGGTATGGTCGGCGTCCAGCACTTTCGGTTTATCGTCCCAGCTCTAAAGCACATGTCATGACAGCCTATTTAGCAAACATTTTGAAGATTTGTTTGAAGCTCATAGACACTGACATTGATTTGAGTATCAACCAAATGTAAATAGGCAGTATGTCCTTATCAGCTAACCAAAGAAGGACACACTCTCTCCTTCCTGCCTTACCTTCTTCTCTATGGTCGTTGAGAGCCATGTTCTTCAGCGTATTCTTGTCCACAGCAGGCAGGCCGTTAGCATTGTCCATGTAGGACGGCCGGTAATTAACATCAGACCGCGAGCGATTGTGGCCTTTGTTAAAGGCGGCGTTAGAGGAGGTGTTGTTGGTGTCCTTGGTGTGGGCGGCCAGGTCATTAGTGGAACGAGCACGGCTCCTTTTCCACTGCCTCAGAGCCAGCACGCTGAAGGCCGAGGACTGGTCAGCCCAGGCCACGTTACGCGGGGATACCTCGGTCCCCTGCTCCCCAGCCAGCAGGCCCCACACCCCGCTAGAGCTCAGCTTCCCCAGGGCTACAGACATCTCCTGCAGCTTGGGGTGGTGCTGCCTGGGCTGCCGGACCCCCTCCCCTCCCTGGCCTCCACCTCCGTCCAGGCAGTGTAGGAAGTCCTCGGTGGCCTCCAGGGCAGGGCTAATGTCCTCTACCTCCTCCATGGTGCTCCTCGGCTTGGCCCCGTGTGGTGGCTGTTAGGGCAGGCGGGGTGGTGGTTCTCTATGGGGCTGGGTGGTTCTCTGGGCAGGGGACGATCCAAGCGGCTCTGGACCTCGCAGCTGAAGCATCTGCAGTCTGAGCCCCAGAGGGAAGCCGTGTTCCTCGAGGGTAGGAGGCTTCTTCCAGGAAAACAATTCCTCGTTAACACAGCTCTGTTAATCAACTAGCTCGAGGCGGACACTCTTATTGAGTTTATGATAGCTCTGGCCTTTGCCAAAAATTCTTATGACACAGTTTTGGGGTGGCACTGCTTTTCTTACACAGGCTGATGGCTCTCTCTTTCTGTGTGTGAGTCAGCTCTCACATGAATCCACATGAGGATGTGTGTAACAAAGAAGAATGCTCCTCCTCCACATTGGATGATGATGATGCCATCCAAAGGGCACAATGTGAGGCTTCACTGTGTCATGGGACAGAAAAGGGAACAGAAAAAGGAAGCATGTCAGGGTTGATTATCAGAACATAAGAAAACACTGAACAGGGTGAAGATCAGATATGTTTAGCAATGAACAAGGCTTAGCAAGCATAACATTTCCTGATCTCATCAAACAACATAGGCATTATCCAGTTGACAGATAACAGTTTACAAACACTATTGTAAATCAAAGACAATTACCTAAAATCAATCAGCTACCCTCAACCATTGGATGCTCCCACGGCTGTTCGGATCAACCCAGGTAGAGGGGGTAAATGGAATAGCCTAGCCTAACACACAGACAGCTAACCTGTGCCTCAGGCTTGGACCAACCTGGTTGGGGCGGGGTTCCCTTCCTTCTGGCCAGACAGTTTAGCCTCTCACTTCCAGGGTTTGTTGCAATTTTTCTCTTCCTCACCCCTCGCTACCTCTCTCTCTCTCTCTCTCTCTCTGTCACTGACAGGCCCATTGCTCCCTCCCAGTTCTTTCACTTTCTTCCAGACATTAATTGTTTAGAGGACATCACCACTAGCCTATCCCTGGATGGCATACAGGCAGCACTTCACTGGGAAAGGGGAGTGAGGAGAGGAGGTGAGGAGAGGGGGTGAGTTGGAGGAAGGGAGGTGAGGAGAGGGGCTGAGATGGGGGGGGGGATGAGGTAAGGGCTGGGCGATTTATCAAATTCATGTTTTAGCACGATGTTCCAAATGCCTGTAGCACAACAATCAAGTTTAATTAAAAATGTGATTATGTCTGCTTGTTTTCATATATTTTTGGTCTCGTCTCTTTCACTCCTTCTGTGCTGTGCACCTTCCCATTTACTTACACACGCACACACACGCACACACACACACACACACACACACACACACACACACACACACACACACACCACCTGCCACTCACAACAAAGATGAGAGATCACTTCTTCCTCTCTGACAAGCGGTTTCAACTCACTATATTCATTTGAGGTTTGGTGGAAGAGAATCGGACATATGGTCAGGTAGTGTATATTATGCAGAATCCTGTCTGGGGAAAAAACATCTAAGCCACACCTCCTGCCACTCACAACAAAGATGAGAGATCACTTCTTCCTCTCTGACAAGCGGTTTCAACTCACTATATTCATTTGAGGTTTGGTGGAAGAGAATCGGACATATGGTCAGGTAGTGTATATTATGCAGAATCCTGTCTGGGGAAAAAACATTACATATCATTTATAGGCCATGTCACCCAGGCCTATGTGAGGGGATGTGGTGAGGAGGTGGAGAGAGGGATGAGGTGGAGGGAGGGGTGAGGTGGAGGGAGGGGTGAGGTGGAGAGAGGGATGAGGTGGAGGGAGGGGGTGGAGGTGGAGGGAGGGATGAGGTGGAGGGAGGGGTGAGGTGGAGAGAGGGATGAGGTGGAGAGAGGGATGAGGTGGAGAGAGGGATGAGGTGGAGAGAGGGATGAGGTGGAGAGAGGGATGAGGTGGGAGGGGATGAGGTGGAGAGAGGGATGAGGTGGAGGGAGGGGTGAGGTGGAGGGAGGGGTGAGGTGGAGGGAGGGGTGAGGTGGAGAGAAGGATGAGGTGGAGAGAGGGATGAGGTGGAGAGAGGGATGAGGTGGAGAGAGGGATGAGGTGGAGAGAGGGATGAGGTGGAGAGAAGGATGAGGTGGAGAGAGGGATGAGGTGGAGGGAGGGGTGAGGTGGAGGGATCAAGGAGGGCAGCCAGGCCAGATGAGGCTGTGCTTAGGAATGTTGTCGTTGTGACAACAAGCCCCTGGGGGAGCCCTGGGCAGGGTGTAACTCTGCAACTCCATGTCCGACTCCAGGTACAGTAGCTACAGGGATCTGTCTCATCAATGAGTTCACTGCATCCAATGAAACATTGCCATGATGGCAATGTTCATAGCAAATTATCATCTCACAGACAATCATCCTGCACTAACGAGAACGACCAGCTCAGAACTAGAAAAACATATTAAACTATCTCCAAGAGCATGTGTAAAAAAAATAAACATCCTGGTGACCTAGTGCATGACGGTCTGAGGCAAGCAGCACCACCAGCAGCAAGGAGCAGCAAGTCACGACTGTGTCCTCACCTTACCCAGCAGACTGGCAGGTGTGACACAGAAGCACACTGTCTCTCCTCACTGACGGTCTATTTATAGCCATCTCACACAGCAGGCATCATATCTTCCCTCATTGCAGTAGCTAGGACAGGTGTGTGTATGTAGTCTACACATCTGTATATTATCTATTAATTTGACATGAATGGGGTAACTAACTCTGGTGTAGTTTACAATTCATTGATCAACACAAGGGGACAGCGCTGTCAAGACAGGTGCCTTGCGTATAACTTCTGACAACAGTGCAGCATGTAACGCAATCAATGCAGCTATCCTAGCAAGCTAGTAAGTTATCGTTTTACATACACACCCAGACCAGCTACATCCTAGTTCAGTGGTTCACTAACATAGTAAGAGCGTCTGCTAAATGACTTAAATGTAAATGTAAATGTAGCTAGTTCCAAGCTAACACCGAATATCGGTTCACTTCTAACATTCGTCGTTGACATAATACTTAGTAAAGCTTGGCCAACCAAGCTAGCGAGATAAACGGCTCCGTTAGCTAGCAGGTGCGAGTGTCCATCATCTAGTTAGCAACGTCAACTAGCCTCCCATCCTTGAGCAATGTCCATTCTAGCGGTAAAAACCATCTAGCTACACGCGCAAATATGTATCTATATTTGTTAATATTATTGTTCGGAGAAAAAAATATGCTAAATAACCACAAACTCGGTGTCGAAAGAATAATTAATAAGTCTCGACTCACCTGATTCTGTTTACAAATATATAATTTTCTGGTCCGTCAGAGGAAACGTTCACCGGACAGAACTGATAGTTCCTTCGTTAAATGTTCCGTCTCTTGCAACTTGTGTGAGTTGGCCATGCATTCTGGAGAAAGGGTGTCCTGATTCTCAACCATTCATTTCCCCCAGATCAGTTCAGAGAAATTACTGTAGAGAGTTGTAAATTCTGCAATAACATGGGATTTATGATTGATTCTATAAGTAATAATACAATAGTATGGCACTACTAACATGATAATTCTGGTGTAATTATAATCTCAACATGGATGGAAACAACATGATCATTATTACACAAGTGTGTGTAGCAATAATAATTGAGGAACTTTTGGTGAGTTGAAAACCTTTCAGTTACTACATCTGTGCCTAATTTATTCTACATCCCCATTGTCCCCTTGTGTTTTGCACGAAAATAACACAGCTTTTTTGTAACTGAACATTTAAAGTCCTTTTAAATTACTCCAACCCTATTTCATACCCATTCCCCAACATCACACAAATTAACCGACAGTTGCGGCAAACCAATATAATACTAATTTAATGACGAAGGCAGGTGACAGCAGCAGGGACCACATATCAAACTGAAAATCCTCCAACAAAGGTCATAAAGACATTTCTCTAATGACGAATCTGAGTGGAGGGGTGGAGGAAAGGGGGGTGAGCAGGGAGAGAACGGAGCATATTTTTTTCCTAATGGGGCAAAGCTAGCGGTGCTTGAAGCTACCCAGCGTCCATTGTGCTGACCCTACAGAAAGAGAAACATTGGTCTCTTTCAGGCCAGAGAGAGAAACACAGTAATTATCGTGGGCTCTCTCGGCTAAACATGCAACCACCCCTCCTTCGGGCTCTCAGAGCCCCCTGTACCCTTTCTATGTGCTTATTGTCTAGGCTCGTTTAAAAAAGTCCTTCTCTAATGAAGGAGGAGGGGGCCCTGCCCGGGCTAATGGGCTCAAATATGTTCCTCTCCGGAGCATTGTTGTGGGATAATGGCTCTATGAGCCCCAGCTGTAAACTTGCAGACGCCATATTGTGTATGACCTACATAGAGCTGCATGTGAACTCTTGCTAAATGCTATTAGTCCCAGAAAACTCTCCTCTCTTTTATTTTGTTCTGAGAGGAGAGTCAATTATGGCAGTCAGCAATTGGGCCTAGCTGCCTTTGGTAGAGATGCAGAAGGAAGCAGAGAGGGACTTATAGTTGGATACGTCTTACAGCTATAATACTGTAATGTATAAATGCCTTCTCAAATAAGGATGTACAAATAAATAGAGAAATATAGTATGATAACCTCAAGGACACCAGGGCATTTAACACAATTATATAACATGTAGCACAAACACTACTAACAATGAATGGTATTTGTTGCTTCATTCGGATACTCAAAATAAATGTTAATTTTCCAAATAAAAGTAGAAATGCTCATTTGTCCCATATTGATTACATATATGTGGAGTACAATGTCCTGGTCAGTGACATTGTAATATTATTTGTCATCTTGCTCTAGGAAAGACAACAAACCTTTCAATCTAAGTGGATACGAGATTGACATTGCAAATAAGGTACCGTCAACGTTAAGAACAAAACCACGTCTATCCATATCCTCTCTAATTTTTTACATCTAACAGCACTCTCTCCCTCTCTCGTTCCTTGACCTACGAACTCCACTCTCCCTCCCTTCATTTCTCGTTTCTCTCTGTCTATCTCTCCCATCCATCTACCCCTTTATTTTGATTATATCCTCCTGTACTGATGACTAAATTATGATTGGGTTTAAGGATGGCAATGCTTTCATCTGGCCAGTGTTGTTCTGCTCTCTCCCTCTCCAACACAAAAGGCCCACTACCTCTGCTCTGCTCCCCGCTTTTGAAGAGTAGAGTGGCTGTTGGGTCCCCATGGAAACTGCAGCGAGGAGGCCTCTTATGTCCCACCTACCGGAGCAAGGTGTTCTCATATCAGAACAGAGACAAAGTTTAAAGACAGACAGACAAAGAAAGAAAAACACAGCTCTTATCTTATAAATCTTTGGACAGGAAGTGATTTCAGGAGAAATAGGTTCAATTTGTCTTTGTATTATGATCAGTTTTCTTTACACTGGAATGGCATTTTTTTTGCCAGAATGTCTTTTTGATAGGTAATGCTAAGTCCCTTAGACATCCAGTACATTTCAATCCTAGGTAAAAAGGTCAAACAGAACAATCATTTACCATTATGTTGCCATTATATGTGCTGTACCATAGCGCTTGTATAGGGCATAGTATGTTATAATTAAGCAATAAGGCACATGGGAGTGTGGTATATGGCCAATATACCACGGCTAAGGGCTGTTCTTATGCATGACGCAATGCAGAGTGCCTGGATACAGCCCTTAGCCGTGGTACATTACAAACCCTCAAGGTGCCTTATTTCTATTATAAACTGGTTACCAACATAATTAGAGCACTAACAAGAAATGTTTTGTCATACCCGTGGTATAGTCTGATATACCACGGCTGTCAGCCAATCAGCATTCAGGGCTCAAACCACCACTGTTCTTAGGCGTCGTGATTAAGAGCAGCCCTTAGCAGTGGGATATTGGCCATATACCACACACCCTCGCACCTTATTATTTAAATATCATTCATATAGGATATCAGAGTGAGGATTGACAAAGACTGCTTTGAAAGGCGGCCAAATATGTAGCAATAAACATTTAGGACCACAAAACTAGAGATCCTGAATGTGTTCAAAGCACAGACTAAACCAACACTGTGTCAACATACACTTGACAACATACACACATGACCAAAAGTATGTGGACACCTGCTCATCAAACATCTCATTCCAAAATCATGGAGTTGGTCTCCCCTCTTCTGGGAAGGCTTACCACTAGATATTGGAACATTACTGTGGGAATTTGCTTCCATTCAGTCACAAGAGCATTAGTGAGGTCGGGCACTGATGTTGGGCGATTAGGACCGGCTCGCAGTTGGCGTTCCAATTCATCCCAAAGGAGTTGGATGGGGTTGAGATCAGTGCAGGCCAGTCAAATTATTCCACACCGATCTTGATAAACCATTTCTGTGTGGGTGATATCGTCAACTTGTCTGCCTTGGGGGTAAGTTGTGCCAATGGCCACCATAGACCATACAAATTACTATAATTTAGTCCGTTTTATGCAGTATTTTTGCAACATGTCATGCATATGAACTCCAGATAGTGCATTTGCATTGTTTCAAAGCAGACATCGTCATTCCCCATGAAGGGAAGATATCCATTAGAGCAGCAACAAGTGAGGAAAACAGACTATGACATTGAAGGGATTCGTTGACAACAACAAAAAAGTTAGCTTAATTAACATATCAAGAATCTTCTGACCAGTTTCATGGGCTAAGTAACCTGAAATGCAGAGAACTTGCCTACAAATTGGAACATCGAAACAACATTCCAGACAACTGGTCAAGAAATGGAAGGGTAAGTGATATTGAACTGAGAGATCTTTATCTGAATGTAGGCATACATTTAAGATATACTGTATACCACACCCCTTTTCCATGAATTCAACTTTGACCTACCAGCACCCACTTACCCCAAGGCACCTCAATTTACATAAGTTGCACCAAGAGACCTCTTTTTTTTTGAACAAGCGATGTTTTCAAAGCTTGTGTACATGAATTCTGATTATTTCCAGGGATACACATCCTGAAATACATGTAGATATCTTTGTTAGAAAAAAATAGTATATTTACCTCGACGTAGTGATGCCGAATGTAACAAACTAAAAATAAGCCTCAGAACATCAGGCTTCCGACAGTGCAGCGATGGCCATCTCTATGGTAGTCTCTTACTGGTCTGGGCCTTGGAAATATATTGACCTTTTTAGATATCATTTTTTTGCTGGAAGTGCTCTTTAAGACTGACAAATGAGTTTTGGTTCAATACCAGCTAATGGGTATTACTCCCTCGGAGTTGATAGCTTATGTGGGGCTTCTTGATCTATGTTGTCCCATCCATTCCAGCCAGGTTTTAAAATAGTAACCACTGTTCCCATTCGCAGCTAACAATCCTGCTCTTTCAGTGGCAAGTGATCCATGTGGAGCCTCAGACTGGTAAAATGAGACTTCCTTCTCCCAGACAAAATCCAATTACGTTGGGACAATAGTAGCAGCCCTACAGGCTTTGATACCTTTTTGGAAGCCTTGGTTCTCGCCATCGTCCATTGGAAGTCTGAGTGCCTCCGTTTCCTTTCTTTTCCTCTGGGTCTATCCACCCATCGCCGCTTGCGCTAGGATTTAACCATGTGGATTCCATCTGGTGCAGAAAAGCTAATCATGCCAAGGGTGCTCCTGACTGTGTACATGTGGAAGGTGCATCGCAGTAGGCCTATACTCCATGTGGACATACCATAGTCAGTGCTTTAGAAGGATTTGAGGGATGTTGTGCTGCAACTGATAATATGTTGGATACAGTAATTTGTCATAGCTTCTTCCAGTTCATGCAGATAAGATGTATTACACCTGATGAACAATGTCACTCAGATTACAATGGCACCATCTGGTGGCAAACTGTAAGACTAAAATCTTCCAAAGTGTTTTTTTGTAAGACCGTGGCACTCGATAAACAGTTTAACATGACATTTATGGGGTAATAGAAAATAAATACTAAAAGCACTAGACAATTTTCTCCAAAACCCATTTATTGAGTTGATATTCTGACCACACTGTCGAGTACAAACCTGCATCCCCTGGTTGTGTGTGCTTACTGGCAGAGGAAGGTACTTGGACAGTTGTTTCTGTATGGGTTAAGGTGTTAAGTGTGTTTTTAATATCTTACATAACCACAAACAGGGAGTGGGTGATGCTAGTATAGCTTTGTGAATCAATGACAGCAAGTCAAGACAGTCAAAATCTAAACAGGCTGCAGTAGTCGTTATGGCATAATCTATATAAAATGGTGTGACAGACTGAAGTCACGTTACATAAGACAAGGCAACAGAAGGGTAAGCGCACCCTCAGGCAGGACTGGCGATCACTGCTCACTGACAGACAACACACACAAAAAAAAAACACAACCATAGGGGGACCTTATTGCAATTAGCGTAAAGAACACTGGTTATTTCTGTGTCCATCATTCATTAAAAACAGTCATACTTGGCAGAATTATAAACACATATTTCACTAGGCGATTGCTTTAAAAAAAATAAAAAAATCACAAGTTATGCTTGTGGATCTCAAATTAGGATTCAGGCCACTTAGATTGGCTGAGTGTTACCAAAAGATATGGCTGGACCATAGTGGCAAGTCATCAATGGAGAAGATGGCCTCACATCAACAACCTGCCCAGGGACTGTGGTTGAAAATTAGCCGGTTGGCTAAAACAAGCACTTTTACTGAAACGTTGATTAATGTGCACTGTCCCTGTAAAAATACAAATACTCAGCCTACATCTGAACCCTGCATATAGTAAAACAACATGCGATTAATATAGCACTTTAAGGACCAAATCTAAACAATTGTAAAAAAAAAAAAAAAAAATAAAGTTTACAAAAACATGAATAAAGAGCGGGGTGGGCTGAAATAAGAGAGATGTATCAGTGTATGGGGAGGGTTGGGGTTAGGATACGAACCTGATTTAGGGTAAGGGGCATGTGGGTTGGTAGGGGACAAGAATGTCAGCGGTGGGTGGGGGGGGCAAGGTGGTGAAGGGCTTTGTAGGTCAGAAAGAAGAGCTTGTAATCAATGCGTTGAGAGACAGGGAGCTAGTGAAGTTCACAGAGGAGATGTGCTACCAGTACTTAGTGTGGGTGAGGGGGTCGGGCTGCAGAGTTATGAACCACTTGGAGACTATGGAGGGAGCCTGAGTTGACGCTAGAGAGTAGTGAGTTACAGTAGTCAAGACAGGAGGAGATGAATGCGTGTTTCAACGGCAGGACAGGTGGACCTAGCTTTGGCAATGTTGCAGAGGTGGAAGAATGACAATTTGCCAGTCTGTCCGTCTTATGTGATGGTCAAAGGAGAGGGTGAAGCCAAGGTTGTGTGTGTGGGGGGAGACAGTGGTGTCAATCGCAAGATTACCAGCTTTGGTGAAGATGGATTTGGTGTCTATGAGTAGGAGTTCCGTTTTATAAATGCTTAGCTTGAGGAAGCGTTGTTGCAGCCATGTTTTTATTGCCTAGAAAGGAAATTCAATGTGGGTCGAATAGGGATTTGGTGCCGAGGTGATCTGGGTGTCACCTGACCAAGGAAGATGAAGCGTAAGGGGCCCAGCACAGTACCTTGGGGGACACCCTGTGTGACTGCAGTGGCGTCTGAGGTATGGCCATTGAGGGAGATGTAGTGGGTCCGGTTTATGAGGTATGATTGTAGCCAGGAAAGTGCTGCACCCTCAATCTGATGACTCAGTGCTAAAAGCGGCACTCCGGTCAAGGAGAATCAGGATGTTAAGGGCACCAGCATCAGCAGAGGTGAGGTCATTCACAACTTTGAGTAGAGTTTCAGTACTGTGGTGGAAACCAGACTGGACGAGCTTGAATTAGTTGTTGACTAGCAGGTGGGTTAGAATTGGGAGGCCACGGTCTGTTCCAGAGTCTTGGAAAGGAAGGTTGGAAATTGTGCAGAAAGATGGTGGTGTCCGTTCCTGGTATTTTTAAGATGGGGGAGGGGTGCCTGCAGCTGTTCTGTAGTTGGAGGGATGAGATCCGTGGGTAAGGGAGAGGTTGATGGTGTGTGATATATGGACAGAGGGCAGGCAGGCTTTAATGAGAACAGAGCTGTGATGAGTAAGTTGTGGTGTTGATGACATGAATTTTGAGATATAGGGAGAGTCAATGAGTGCAAATTCGTAGAGCCGGGTTTCAGGGGTGACGGTTGAGGTTGACGGGGGGAGGGGCAGATAAGAGAGATTGATCAGTCAGTGAAGTGTATATGTGAGCTTTTCCTTGAAAATAGCTGACGGAAGGAGTTGCAGAGTTCAGTGGAGGGAGTAGAGAAGGCGTCGTCACGAGGCTGAAGTAGTTTTCTGACAGTGGAGAACTCTTTATTGAAGCAAGCAGTGCATGGATCTCAGGGGTCAACCAGGAGGAGAAGGACACGGTTTAGTTTGGAGGGGGGGGGGGGGGGGAATTGAGGGAGCAGTGTTGACTTGGGCAGCTAGTTCATCAGGTGAGTTGGGGGCGTGTTCAAGGGGCAGAGCAGATGGCATTAGAGTTGTAGGGGGTCAACAGCTTTTATGATGCAGAAGGAGTTGGTCTGTATTGTTGGGTAACATTGAAACAGCAATGAAATAAGAGGCAAGTTGAGTTGAATGATTCCACATGAATATTCATATTACCAAGCAACAGCAAGCATGGGGAGAGTGGGACAGCAATGGCAAGTAGTTTAGATAGGAATGATTCATTAGCTTTGGGAGGACATCACCCCCCTCCCCCTGGACAAGACACCTCCTTGAATCAGACAGACTGCTTGTGGAGGGAATGATTAAGTCTCAAGGGTCCTAGGTCTTCTAGAAGCTCTGGTTGCGTTCTGGGCAGACAGTCCCCCGTGGTTCAGTGTTGGCCAGGGCCCATAGTCCCTGCTGTCAATAGTGTGTGTGTTTAAAGGTAGGAGATGAGGTGATCACAGTTTGGGTTGGTTGGACATCTTGGTCTTCAGGTTCTCTGACAGTTTATCCAGGAACTCAAAGGTGTTCAGGTAGTCTGAGCGTTTGGTACTAAGGGAGAAGAGAAGAAAGACCGTTGGAGTCAGTCTAGTTTCAGAGTCAGATTTACTGTGCGTATGTATGCATGCTACTCACCCTGCCATGCCTTTGATACAGATCGCCAGATCCTTGGTCATGAAGCCAGCCTCGATGGTCTCCACGCAGACGACCTCCAGGGCCTCAGCAAACACACGCAGCTCTGCGTTGTCATCCAGCTTCGCTCGGTGCAGCAGCCCCCGTGACCAAGCAAAGATGGACGCTGCGCACACACACACACACACGTTAGGGACATGTCAAAACGTTGAGCTCTTTTCCTAGGTCCTCGTGTTGCCTGTGTTTCTCTGCGCTGTAATCAATAGAAAACACAGTTTCTATTGGACAAATTCAGGTAGGTCCCTCCCAGTTTGGTGTAAGAAACATTTTGCAACATAATCAGTGTAATGAATACACCCCTGCTACATGCAGATCTACATCCAGAAGGGGAATGAGCTGGGCTGAATGCTTTTTATAGAACAAGCATTATCAGTCGGAGACCGAATGAAATAGAACATGCATTGTATCCGTGTGTAATTTACCGATGGGGTTGGTGGATGTCTCCTTGCCCTGCTGGTGCTGTCTGTAGTGGCGCGTTACCGTGCCGTGGGCCGCCTCCGACTCGACCGTACGACCGTCAGGACAGATGAGCACACTGGTCATCATACCAAGGGACCCATAACCTGGGGTACACACAGAGGTATTAAATACATCGGTCACAAAGTACTTAACAGCTAACTGGATATAAGCGCTCATGGACAGTAGTGCCAAGACAAAATATATATATATCAGCATTCTCCTGTGTTCTGGAACTAAACGTCATTCTATTGAGATAGTCTTAAAATACACAAGTTCAAAACTGGACTAACTGGTCTTACCTTGGGCTACAGAGTACACTAGACTAGCTGGTCTTACCTTGGGCTACAGAGTACACTAGACTGGACTAGCTGGTCTTACCTTGGGCTACAGAGTACACTAGACTAGCTGGTCTTACCTTGGGCTACAGAGTACACTAGACTAGCTGGTCTTACCTTGGGCTACAGAGTCAGACTGGACGTCCCCGTCGTAGTTCTTGCAGGCCCAGATGAATCCTCCATCAGACTTCATGGCCTGAGCCACCATGTCATCAATCAGACGATGCTCATACCAGATCCCCTTCTGCTCAAACTTAGAGCGGTACTGCCTGGGACACACGGGAACAGGTCTGAGAACAGGGTTTACACACCTAAACCTCGTACTGTCCTTTATAAAGGAGTCAGAAATTGAACATTTGCATAGTAGGTGGGGGGGGGGGGGGGGGGGGGGGCTTGTCGGCCAATTACCCTTTATCGTCAACCATACATTGTATGTGACTCATGTGTATCGTCTACATGCTGAAAAAATATAGTGTCAATAGGGAAAATAAAGATTTACTCGACAATTAAATGTCTGAGGCCAGGCAGACATACTTTTCATAGATCTCCTGGAAGATATCTTTGAAGCGGCCGTCGTACTTCTTGAGGATGGTGTTCTTGGTGCTGAGGTACAGAGGCCAGGCTTTTTGCAGCCCCATCTGGAAGGAGCTGTGGGCAAAGTCCCTGATGGAGCTGTCTGTGTTGTACATCCCCAGAGCCACACCACCTGAACCTGGAGGACAAAGACACATCATTCTCATGAAGATACTGTACACTCACATGAATACACCACACACACTAAGACAGCCACCTCCCCCCCTCCCCCATTTTGCAAACAGAGCAATGGAGCCAACCTTAATCACAACCTCTAGTTAATCAAAATTCTGTGTTTGTCTACAGTATGTGCAGAAGAGGGAGGTACACAGCCGATTTATCATTCAGAGTTAAATCAGATACAATATGAGAATGGCAGTAATATTTACACAGCAAACATATGTAAAGATTGTCTTATTGACATACACAGGCTGGCACCATAGGCTGACACAATATTATATAACGGACAAAATCTATTCTGGACATTATTTTCCCTTACAAGCAAAGGTTACATTTTAACATTGATTTTTATTGACAAGTAAACTTGTGGTTTTACCTTCAAAGTCATGGACAACAAAGTTCATTGGCTCCCCAATCTTGGGTGTGAATTTCATCTCCAGTCTCCCAGGTCCAGGTACCACAAAGTCTGTGGCCTTGTACTGCAAAGGGGAGAGAGAGTGGAGAGGTCATTGATGAAACAGACAAGGGCTCCATCTAGTGGAGGAAAATAGAAGTGCAATCCCTGTCTGGGGCAACCAGGCACTGGTCTACTGTTCACTGGGTAGATGACAGTAACCTGTAATCTCAGAATAGATGAGAGGTTACATTGCTGTTGGAGAGCTGAAATGCAGATGTGTCTGGTCAAAATGAATCATTGTTATGGTTGTCTTCAACCAATCAGTAGTGTGGATGCAACCGAAAGAGCAATCCGAAATAGCACTATATTACAATAAAAAAATCCAGGCCATACCGTGACGTGATTGTCAAATACAGTAAGCAACCAAAAGGTCAAGTTCCCACCTCATTTCTCAATGGAGTTGAAGCGTATTGACAACGGCATGGTGCCACGTAGAGGTTAGATTATTCTCTAGCTGCAGTACAGTATGAATGACGTTCCACTTTGAGACGTGGAGCCAGTGTAGCGACATCATGGTCTGAAGGGCAAAGCCATTTAAAATCAGTGACTGAGCGTTCAGTGACAACACCAGTCCATTTGTCTCTCTGTGAGCAGGCCTGACCACCACCTCTAGTCGGCATGAAGTGAACATGTGATCACCTGGAGACTGTACAATATCTCCCTTAATTAAAAACACGTTAACAGACAGGGTACCACTAACACATAGCTTCATTTACCTAGGGCATAGCATCCATCCTCTGTCTCGAGGTAAATCAGATTCAAGGAAGTGAGGGAGGAAGGGCCTAGAGAAACCTAGAGAGCCAATCATTAGGGGTGGGAGGGGCATGGTATAAAGACATTTTGATTAGAGGTCAACTGATTATGATTTCTCAACACCGATACCGATTATTGGAGGACCAAAAAAAGCAGATGCCGATATTTATAATAATGACAATTACAACAATACTGAATAAACACTTATTTTAAGTTAATATAATACATCAATAAAATCCATTTAGCATCAAATAAATCATGTTCAATTTGGTTTAAATAATGCAAAAACAAGAAAGTAAAAGTGCAATATGTGCCATGTAAGAAAGCTAACGTTTAAGTTCCTTGCTCAGAACATGAAAGTTGGTGGTTCCTTTTAACAGGTGTCTTCAATATTCCCAGGTAAGAAGTTTTAGGTTGTGGTTATTATAGGAATTATAGGACTATTTCTCTCTATACCATTTGTATTTCATATCCCTTTGGCTATTGGATGTTCTTATAGGCACTTTAGTATTGCCAGTGTAACAGTATAGCTTCCGTCCCTCTCCTCGCCGCTACCTGGGCTCGAACCAGGAACACATCGACAAATCAACAACAAAAACAACAAAACAACAACAGCCAAAATAAGAATGTGTTCTTAACTGACTTGCCTCGTTAAATAAAGTTGTAAAAAATAAATAATAATAAAAATTGTCGCCCAAAAATACCGATTGTTATGAAAACTTGAAATCGGCCCTTCCGATTAATCGGTCAACCTCTAATTTTGATGAATGGTTAGTAAGGGTTCTACTGCTGAAGGGGTGGTAGGTTACCTGGTCTCCGTGGGCATGCCTGCCGATGATTATGGGTTTGACCCAGCCGGGCACCAGGCGGGGGATGTTCTTACAGATGATGGCCTCCCTGAACACGGTGCCTCCCAGGATGTTACGGATGGTCCCGTTGGGCGAGCGCCACATCTGCTTTAGCTTGAACTCCTCCACCCGGTTTTCATCCGGCGTGATGGTGGCACACTTAATGCCCACGTTGTAGCGCCGCGTCGCCTCCGCCGCCTCAACCGTCACCTTGTCGTCTGTGGCATCGCGGTTCTCCATGCCCAGGTCGTAGCTAAGGGAAGGGCAGAATAGCAGCAGGGAGGAGGATAACTGTTACCTTTAGGGTTCATGGGAGGACAAATGATATGAAGAGTATGTGGGCCTGTTAGAAACATATTAACTTTTTAATTGGTTTATCAGAATAAAGTTTAATACATTTACTGTGTGTTTGTTTGATGTCATTGAGCCTTCTATAATGAAGTCAGTGGGGATTCCCAATGCAAAGCCTACCTCTGATGACTGAACCACCTCATCAGGGAGTTCCCTAACAGAGCCACACTGTACCAATCAAAACAGGACCCAGTAAACAAAACCTTCCCGTTTCAAATGCAGCAGGAATTAAACAATTGCAAAAAGTAGAATGTATTTGTCGAACAGAGCGACATTCAAATACAGTGTGAAATGTAAATCACAGTGTCACCACTATAGAGTAAGCTTGGTGAGAGGCTGAACCAGAAACAGTATACAAGATGCTAACATGTGAACAAAGAGGCCAGTCTTCACAGGCTGTTGCTACGTGACTGAACTAATGAATGACTCCTCTGAAAGACCCAACACATCCTAGCAGGCGATGGGGTGCTCTGGATTTCCACTAGTTACCGCAAGCAAAAAGTCAATTGGCTAGATGGTTAAAAAAAGGTGTCTTTTTGGTCTTCAATTTAAGGTTAGCAGTGTGATTAAGGTTGTTTAAAATGTTATTTTAAGAGAAATTGTAATAATAGGCTGGGTTTATGACAGCTAGTGATGACTGACATGCTTCTCCTGGTGGCAATGAACTATTAGTTTGAGGTATTATTACATAACCAACTTCCCATTTCTACACACATTTAGAGACCGGGTTGTCTGCTCACAAACTACAACATTTTTTATTTTTTAACCTTTATTTAACTAGGCAAGTCAGTTAAGAACAAATTCTTATTTTCAATGACGGCCTAGGAACAGTGGGTTAACTGCCTGTTCAGGGGCAGAACCTTCCGGTTACTAGTCCAACGCTCTAACCACTAGGCAACCCTGCCGCCCCAACAATGCAAGAAGGAACTATTTATTTGTTTATTGATTTAACACTAAATTGAAAATCACCCCACAAATAAAGTGTTCACTGCCCCGTACATCTAAAAAGGACAAGACGAAGCATAAATACCTAATTTCCTTGTAAGCCTTTCCTTGTGTAAACTGGGTTTTGTTCAACAACCTTTCACCCAGTTTCTCCCTCCCCCTTAGCCTAGTACTACAACAATGTGCTACTCCACAGACAACCGCAGGTTAGATGTGCATCTCAATGCCATTGGCAAATCAGCACATCTGATACTGTGATACAGCACTACGGGCGTTGTGTAATGGTGCGAGATGGCGATAAATTGCCTGAGGGCTGTGTGCGCACTGTGGTTGACCAAGATGACCCGTCCACACACCCCACATCCCCAACCAGACCGAATGCATTCTTAAGATTTGTGAAACCAATGAGTGTGCCTTACAGACACAGAAACTGGGACAGCAGGAATAAATAAAAAATTAAGCTATCCTTCTCACGTGACCAACTTCAGATGGCAATAATTTGATACATTTTTTAATTACTGGAGATAAAAATAAAAAAAATTAATACATCTGCCCAGGACATGGGTAATGAGCATGACCACATGTCAGGTCATGGGTAATCTCTTTCCAAAACACTTCTGCCCAAATGCACGTAGAGTCTGGTGGACGAACGCGTCAAACTTGACCTTCATTAGCAGAAAGCCCAGGAGAAACTCCCGGCGCATCGACATCAGCTTATTTTACCAACCAATAATTTCCCACAACACCTTCCCCCTAACCCTCCCGTACAATAGCACACCACAAGCACAGAGCGACACCTCAGTAGTGAGTGTCGCTAAAATTAAAATAGTTCACTCATTAAGGTCACTCCCACAGAATTCTAAATGGTCATTCCCACAGACCAAATTTGAATAGTTGATGTACCAGGCTTATTATGTGCTGTGCACAATAGCCTGGAGACCAGGTTAGATCATGGGTTTGGAAAACTGGTATGAGGTCATGGGTTCGTGTTGGTTATAGAACTTCCATTACAACCTATCATGTTGCATCAATTCTGAAAATATTGTAAAAGTAGTAAGAACTCCGAAGCTCTTAAAACGCATAAGGTCTGTTTTATCCTTTAACTGCCAGTTCTCAAAAACATCAAAACGTTTCTAACGGTTTTAAGACACTGCAAAGCTCACGTACAATTGTAATAATCACAGCACAGCAGCCAATGTTGTGCAAGTGTTTAATATCAGTCCACAGTCTGAAGGTCTAGTGCAAAGAGGACTGGACTAGAGCAGAGCAGAGCACTGGACAAGAGCAGAGGACTAGAGCAGAGCACTGGACTAGAGCAGAGGACTGGACTAGAGCAGAGGACTGGACTAGAGCAGAGGACTGGACTAGAGCAGAGGACTGGACTAGAGCAGAGGACTGGACTAGAGCAGAGGACTAGACTAGAGCAGAGGACTAGACTAGAGCAGAGGACTAGACTAGAGCAGAGGACTAGACTAGAGCAGAGGACTAGACTAGAGCAGAGGACTTGAACAGTTCAGATTTGACAGACCAGAGTTGTAGATTGTAGAAGGATTGGTTCTGGATCAATCATGCCGCATCCAACTCATCTAGTCTGCTGATATCATATGATCAGCTAAAACAGCTACCTCTAGGAACAAACTGGTCCACAGTTTCAAAATGCATTGGTCTTTTCAAAAATGGTAAATGATTATACAAGTCCCTTTGATCTGGCCATCACACTACCTTTTACCCAACATGTTCTGAACAGACATCTAATACAGGATAGCATGAGAGTACAATACAGAACACGTTGCACAATAATGTGCAGCGACAACTAACAAAGCTGTCCTTGGGGATATTTGCTAGTGTCTAGGGTTAGTGTAGTGCAGAGCACAGCTACAATCAGCATTTCCACATCACGTGTTATTCCTGTAACCTAAAGGGGTTTCCTGAGCATGAGACTTAAGAAAAATTGAGCATTACAAGTCAATCTAATGAACCCTGTAGCGAACCCTACACGCCCGCCCACCAACCTACCTAGCGAACCCTACATGCCCGCCCACCAACCCTAACCGCCCGCCCGCCCACCAACCTACCTAGCGAACCCTACATGCCCGCCCACCAACCTACCTAGCGAACCCTACCCGCCCGCCCACAACCGAACCCTACCCGCCCGCCCACAACCGAACCCTACCTGCCCGCCCACCAACCTACCTAGCGAACCCTACCCGCCCGCCCACCAACCAACCTAGCGAACCCTACCCACCAACCAACCTAGCGAACCCTAAACGCCCACCCACCAACCTACCTAGCGAACACTACCCACCAACCAACCTACCTAGCGAACCCTACCCACGAACCAACCTACCTAGCGAAACCTACCCGCCCGCCCACCAACCGAACCCTACCCGCCCGCCCACCAACCTACCTAACGAACCCTACCCGCCCGCCCACCAACCTACCTAGCGAACCCTACCCGCCCGCCCGCCCACCAACCTACCGAGCGAACCCTACCCGCCCGCCCACCAACCTACCTACCGAACCCTACCCGCCCGCCCACCAACCTACCTAGCGAACCCTACCCGCCCGCCCACCAACCTACCTAGCGAACCATACCCGCCCGCCCACCAACCTACCTAGCGAACCCTACCCGCCCGCCCACCAACCTACCTAGCAAACCCTACCCGCCCGCCAACCTACCTACCGAACCCTACCCGCCCGCCCACCAACCTAGCGAACCCTACCCGCCCGCCCACCCACCAACCTACCTAGCGAACCCTACCCGCCCACCCACCCACCAACCTACCTAGCGAACCCTACCCGCCCGCCCGCCCGCCCACCAACCTACCTAGCGAACCCTACCCGCCCGCCCGCCAACCAACCTACCTAGCGAACCCTACCCGCCCGCCCGCCAACCAACCTACCTAGCGAACCCTACCCGCCCGCCCGCCAATCAACCTACCTAGCGAACCCTACCCGCCCGCCCACCAACCAACCTACCTAGCGAACCCTACCCGCCCGCCCACCAACCAACCTACCTAGCGAACCCTACCCGCCCGCCCACCAACCAACCTACCTAGCGAACCCTACCCGCCCGCCCACCAACCAACCTACCTAGCGAACCCTACCCGCCCGCCCACCAACCAACCTACCTAGCGAACCCTACCCGCCCGCCCACCAACCAACCTACCTAGCGAACCCTACCCGCCCACCAACCAACCTACCTAGCGAACCCTACCCGCCAACCAACCTACCTAGCGAACCCTACCCGCCCACCCACCAACCGAACCCTACCCGCCCGCCCACCAACCTACCTAGCGAACCCTACCCGCCCACCAACCAACCTACCTAGCGAACCCTACCCGCCCGCCCACCAACCAACCAAGCGAACCCTACCCACCAACCAACCTAGCGAACCCTACACGCCCGCCCACCAACCTACCTAGCGAACTCTACCCGCCCGCCCACCAACCAACCGAACCCTACCCACCAACCAACCTAGCGAACCCTACACGCCCGTCCACCAACCAACCTAGCGAACCCTACACGCCCGCCCACCAACCTACCTAGCGAACTCTACCCGCCCGCCCACCAACCAACCGAACCCTACCCACCAACCAACCTAGCGAACCCTACACGCCCGTCCACCAACCTACCTAGCGAACCCTACCCGCCCGCCCACCCACCTACCTAGCGAACCCTACATGCCCGCCCACCAACCCTAACCGCCCGCCCGCCCACCAACCTACCTAGCGAACCCTACATGCCCGCCCACCAACCAACCTAGCGAACCCTACCCACCAACCAACCTAGCGAACCCTAAACGCCCACCCACCAACCTACCTAGCGAACACTACCCACCAACCAACCTACCTAGCGAACCCTACCCACGAACCAACCTACCTAGCGAAACCTACCCGCCCGCCCACCAACCGAACCCTACCCGCCCGCCCACCAACCTACCTAACGAACCCTACCCGCCCGCCCACCAACCTACCTAGCGAACCCTACCCGCCCGCCCGCCCACCAACCTACCGAGCGAACCCTACCCGCCCGCCCACCAACCTACCTACCGAACCCTACCCGCCCGCCCACCAACCTACCTACCGAACCCTACCCGCCCGCCCACCAACCTACCTAGCGAACCATACCCGCCCGCCCACCAACCTACCTAGCGAACCATACCCGCCCCCCCACCAACCTACCTAGCAAACCCTACCCGCCCGCCAACCTACCTACCGAACCCTACCCGCCCGCCCACCAACCTAGCGAACCCTACCCGCCCGCCCACCCACCAACCTACCTAGCGAACCCTACCCGCCCGCCCGCCCACCATCCTACCTAGCGAACCCTACCCGCCCGCCCGCCCACCAACCTACCTAGCGAACCCTACCCGCCCGCCCGCCAACCAACCTACCTAGCGAACCCTACCCGCCCGCCCGCCAACCAACCTACCTAGCGATCCCTACCCGCCCGCCCGCCAACCAACCTACCTAGCGAACCCTACCCGCCCGCCCGCCAACCAACCTACCTAGCGAACCCTACCCGCCCGCCCTCCAACCAACCTACCTAGCGAACCCTACCCGCCCGCCCACCAACCAACCTACCTAGCGAACCCTACCCGCCCGCCCACCAACCAACCTACCTAGCGAACCCTACCCGCCCGCCCACCAACCAACCTACCTAGCGAACCCTACCCGCCCGCCCACCAACCAACCTACCTAGCGAACCCTACCCGCCCACCAACCAACCTACCTAGCGAACCCTACCCGCCCACCAACCAACCTACCTAGCGAACCCTACCCGCCCACCAACCAACCTACCTAGCGAACCCTACCCACCAACCAACCTACCTAGCGAACCCTACCCGCCAACCAACCTACCTAGCGAACCCTACCCGCCAACCAACCTACCTAGCGAACCCTACCCGCCAACCAACCTACCTAGCGAACCCTACCCGCCCACCCACCAACCGAACCCTACCCGCCCGCCCACCAACCTACCTAGCGAACCCTACCCGCCCACCAACCAACCTACCTACCAAACCCTACCCGCCCGCCCACCAACCAACCAAGCGAACCCTACCCACCAACCAACCTAGCGAACCCTACACGCCCGCCCACCAACCTACCTAGCGAACTCTACCCGCCCGCCCACCAACCAACCGAACCCTACCCACCAACCAACCTAGCGAACCCTACACGCCCGTCCACCAACCTACCTAGCGAACCCTACCCGCCCGCCCACCCACCTACCTAGCGAACCCTACCCGCCCGCCCGCCCACCAACCTAGCGAACCCTACCCGCCCGCCCACCAACCAAGCTAACCCTACCCACCAACCAACCTAGCGAACCCTACACGCCCGCCCGCCCACCAACCTACCTAGCGAACCCTACCCGCCCGCCCGCCCGCCAACCAACCTAGCGAACCCTACCCGCCCGCCAACCAACCTAGCGAACCCTACCCGCCCGCCCACCAACCTAGCGAACCCTACCCGCCCGCCCACCAACCTAGCGAACCCTACCCGCCCGCCCACCAACCTAGCGAACCCTACCCGCCCGCCCACCAACCTAGCGAACCCTACCCGCCCGCCCACCAACCTAGCGAACCCTACCCGCCCACCCACCAACCTAGCGAACCCTACCCGCCCACCCACCAACCTAGCGAACCCTACCCGCCCGCCCACCAACCTAGCGAACCCTACCCGCCCGCCCACCAACCTAGCGAACCCTACCCGCCCACCCACCAACCTAGCGAACCCTACCCGCCCACCCACCAACCTAGCGAATCCTACCCACGTAGATTCAGAACACTGATATAACTTTGCTCTATTCATTCCTCTATTCATTCTATGTATTTAAGGTATAGGAAATGTGTCAAAACAGGGTGGACTACCTGAACTTGTCCAATAAGAAGTGCTCATTTTCATTGTAAATGTTTCCCATTACCCTTTGCTACGGCGTACAGTAATGACTACAAGCCCAGATGTAGCAGCAGGTACAAGTCACCTGTGCAGGTCCATCTCCAGGTATGGGAAGATGAGCTTCTCCTTAATGAGCTCCCAGATGACTCTGGTCATCTCATCCCCCTGCATCTCCACCACCGACCCCGCCTTGATCTTCTGGGACATCCTGGAACCTAGGGGAGGCAGAGTAGGAGAGAGTCAGTCAATAGTAACAGGAAAATGGCAAGTTACTTCAGCAGTGATACAGTCAAGGCAATTTCCCCCTGGTCTAAAGTACATATCAAATTAATTTACAACTTGGCTTACTAGACCAGTGAGTCAGCATTTCTCTTGTATTAAATGCCATTTTGCTAAACAGGGACAGTTTCAAAGAGATTCCAACCTCTAGTTTTACAATTATAACAACGTCACCTGAACCAGAATTAGTTTTAGCACCTATGGCCCATTTCTCGAAACTGAACATGGGATAGCCTACATTGGCTACCGGCAAGATCAAGGCAAGAAACCTTGAGATAAAACGCATCCAATCAACAAGGCAGTACTGGTGCTACAGCTGAGTCGATACATTGCTTCTTCTGAAAACTTCGTAACAATGTTGTAACATTCCACCCGGTGGCCATCGTATGATGAGGAGGGGCTAATAGTCTAGGGATACTGACAAAGACTAGACGAAGTTAAAGAATCTAACGTTAGTCTGGGCTAAATTACCTAATATTAATCTCGAATATTAATTTACTGAATGTGTGCACAATCAGCCGGTGTGAGAGTTGTCATTATTTTCACAACAAAACTCATCAGCCTACCTACATCTCTCCATAACACATATTGCAATATACATGTTCGTATCAAATAGGCCACTGTATTTTAAAGACCCAGATGGTATTTGTTATGTCCAACAATGGTTAGTTGGGCTATTGTAGCCACTGTTGCCAGACAAAGGGGATTTAGCGATGATCAGACCAAATAAAAGCGTTTAGACCCAATATACATAAGCAGTAGATACTATGAGTGCCTACCTTCGTTTCTAACAGAACCACAATATGTGGGTAATAGTTTAGGCTGTAGAGCGGCTTGTTCTGCACGGACTGGTTCTAAAAGGCTGCGGCTACAACTGACGAGAGGAGAGGCGCGGTTTCATATAAATAGAGGCGTAGAGGCGTCAACCCGGAGGGAGTTTGATTACACTGAACCGGAATAAAACGGGTTTATTGCCCCTCACCGGGCAAAAGCGGTAAGGGAGGAGCGCCAGGAGCTGGACGGGGCCACAAATAGAGCTGGACGGGGCCACAATGTCAACAAAATAACATGATACATCGCTCAGAAACATAAAACATGTATTTTCAAAGAAATAAATATTATAATTTAAGTAGTTTCCCTTGGGGAGGCAGGTAAAACGATGTGTTTATATAAAGAGCAAAACTTTCGTATGTAAAAACACTGGCCTACATAGAACTATGCCATTTTGGTTCTCAGCCAACTTCATCTTCGGCTTTAACTGGGGAAACCGGTTCATCCTCGTAATCAATGCTAACCCGGTTTACCCACGCCATTAATCGAATCCCCTCCTGGTCAGCACCAGTGAATTCACAAGCAAGACATACACTCCCGGAGCCAATCAGGGGAAATGTCAAACCCTAAACCAGACACCCCACTCGCTGTTTTTTGTTCTCAATGAAATAATGTATTGCGTAGACCAGATCCAGCTGCTATTTCATTGGTGTCTGTGGGAGACACACCCAGTTAAGTAGACTGAAACGTCAACGGTAAACTGTCTTAGTTTACTATCTTTTCCTAAACCAGCCAATAGAGTAATCCCACACGGCTATGGAGGGTGTTTATGGGCGGGTAGTTGTTTTTTTTCCAAGAGGGTTGTTTGTGCTACGCGACTCAATTGCTCTGCGCGAATCCGTTTAATAAAAAATATTTAAAAATGTAACAGTTCATATTAAATGATTAGGAAATGCAGTTGATTTAGGTTCCCAAACACACCCATTTCAACACAACTAACCTAGGCTATCACAATTCTGCGGTTCCTACACTATCACCGTATGTAATCGTCGTCTCTGCAGCTTTTTGAACAGACTGTTCATTGAGAAGGTGGCCTCATTAATGCACAAGTGCGAAAATGTATGATCATACTGACCTCCAAACCGTAGTCGATCTGGCGCACCGAGCATGTCTTCGTTAAACGAAGTATAGGGAACTTCGTCTGCCTCAAATAACGTATGCCTACAATGAATGACAGACGCGTTCAATGTTTTCAGGTCGATGTTGCTACAGCACGGAGGGCTTATTTTTAAAGTAAAATGTTGTGCAACATTTCAACACGAGCATTATGTTGATTTGGCAATGTGATTATTAACTTATAGAAAACACACAGGCGAGGATAGACTTATGATATACACTCGCCTGGGTGTTTTCTATAAGTTTATGATCACATTGCCAAATCAACAACGGCACGCCACCCTTAACGCTTGTGTTGCAATGTTGCACAACGTTCCACTCTAAAAAGACCACAGTGCTGTGGCAACATCGGACGGATAAAAATACAGCGTACAAAAATTAGGAACAACTTCCTAATATGGAGTTGCACCCTCTTTTGCCCTCCGAACAGCCTCAATTCGTTGGGGCGTGGAATCTGAAGGTGTTGAAAGGGTTCCACATGGATGCTGGCCCATGTTGACTCTACAAGGTGTCGAAAGGGTTCCACGGGGATGCTGGCCCATGTGGACTCTACAAGGTGTCGAAAGCGTTCCACGGGGATGCTGGCCCATGTTGACTCTAATTCTTCCCACAGTTGTCAAGTTGGTTGAATGTCCTTTGGGTGGAGGATCATTCTTGATCCAGTGGAGGATTTAGGTATCGGCGACATGGGTAGCTGCGACCGGTTTTCTATCGCTCATTTGCACGTCACGCCAATGATATGTCACCGTGTGGGACTGACCGTCAATTAACCAATGATATGTCACCGTGTGGGACTGACCGTCAATTAACCAATGATATGTCACCGTGTGGGACTGACCGTCAATTAACCTTGTCGGAGTGGACGCCCTGATTCTAATTTGAGCTTGGCAAGCTACTGCATGGGAAGGTCTCCCACTCAGAAGCAGGAGGTAGGGCGGGGGTGGGTTGACCTCAGGTCTCCCCACTAGAGGCCCTAGCTAGGGGAAGCGGGGAATCTATCATATAGCGCACCTTTAACTTTGTACAGTATTAATGCAATTAGTAAAATGAGTCACACGATGAAGTGCTACCAAATAAACCACAATTCATTCATAATATTGTGAATGTATAGTTTCACAGACATATTGTTGCATTTTTTTCTGGTTTGTGCGAAATCGTTAAGAATAATATAAAAGCAGTCTGCACACCACCAAGGTGAATTGGTTTTAGTACTGACTCTTGGTTGACAGTGTTGGGTAACGTATCATGCTCGAGTGCCAAATATACACATTTCTTTCTATTTGTCTTTGTAACTTATTTTTGATGTGAGTCTTATTTGCAGTCTTGACACAAACCTTGACATCAAATACGGGATCATAGCTTTCACCTGGTCAGTCTGTCATGGAAAGAGCAGGTGTCCTTAATGCTTTGTACACACACACACACACACACACACACACACACACACACACACACACACACACACACACACACACACACACACATATATATATATATATATATATATATATATATATATATATAACAAAAATATAAATGCAACATATAGTGTTGGTCCCATGTTTCATGAGCTGAAATAAAAGATCCCAGAAATGTTCCATACGCCGCGCAATAAGCTTATCTAAAATGTTGTGCACAAACTTGTTTACATCCCTGTTAGTGAGCATTTCGCCTTTGCTAAGATAATCCGTCCAACTGCCAGGTGTGGCATATCAAGAAGCTGATTAAACAGTATGATCATTACACAAGTGCACCTTGTGCTGGGGACAATAAAAGGCCACTAAAATGTGCATGTGTCACACAACATAATGCCAGATGTCTTAAGTTGAGGGAGCGTGCAATTGGCATGCTGACTGCAGAAATGTCCACCAAATCTGTTGCCGGAGAAGTATATGTTAATTTCTCTACCATAAGCCATCTTCAACGTTGTTGAAGGGCCCTGCTCCCCCGATGGCTCAGTTGGGCCTGGCGGCAAGGAGGTTGGTGGTTCCAAACTTCTTCCATTTAAGAATGGAGGCCACTGTGTTCTTGGGGACCTTCAATGCTGCAGATATTTATTGGTACCCTTCCCCATGTCTGTGCCTCGGCGCTCCACAGACATTTCCTTGGTATGCTAATTGCCAATGTCAGGCTGGCAAATAATGAAATAGGCTAATTGCCAATGTCAGGCTGGCAAATAATGAAATAAGCTAATTGCCAATGTCAGGCTGGCAAATAACGAAATACTGTTTGAAGGAGTTCGCTGGCAAGCTTGTAAAGTGGCGAATTAAAGTAGCCTTTTTCCTGCTAGCTATCTTACAAACGTGCTCAAATTCTAATAACGTTTCAACTTTAGCTAACCATATAACTTTGACGTCACATATTTTACTTGAATAATCAACTTCGCTTGCTGTTATGTTTGTTCCTTATATAATGACAAACCGGGGAGGTTTAACTACTTTTAATGAACATATACTTCAGCTAGAAAACTCCATGTTTAGCCATGCAAAGCGTTCTTTAACCATTCGCATAGCCCGCATAGCCTGCTGGGTAACGTTGTCTAAATCTTATTAACGCAACATCTTCTTTCCTTTAAAAGAAAACTACTTTTCTATGTTATTACACATCACATCACATTTGTTTACTCAACCTGCAAAACATGCAATTTTCAATAACACACATTTCTTTCCCCAAATGTTTTTCCTTAAAAATAAAAATAAAAATCAACTAAATATAGTCTGTCCAACAATACTCTATTGTGGCTCTATTTATTTTCACATTAACGAAACATTCAGTTCAGGTGCCCCTTTTGTATTTATTTGATACACTGCCGATTTTGCAGGTTTTCCTACTTACAAAGCATGTAGAGGTCTGTCATTCAACTGTGAGAGACGGAATCTAAAACAAAAATCCAGAATATCACATTGTATGATTTTTAAGGAATTCATTTGCATTTTATTGCATGACATAAGTATTTGATACATCAGAAAAGCAAAACTTAATATTTGGTACAGAAACCTTTGTTTGCAAATACAGAGATCATACGTTTCCTGTAGTTCTTGACCAGGTTTGCACACACTGCAGCAGGGATTTTGGCCCACTCCCCCATACAGACCTTCTCCAGATCCTTCAGGTTTCGGGGCTGTCGCTGGGCAATACGGACTTTCAGCTCCCTCCAAAGATTTTCTATTGGGTTCAGGTCTGGAGACTGGCTAGGCCACTCCAGGACCTGGAGATGCTTCTTACGGAGCCACTCCTTAGTTGCCCTGGCTGTGTGTTTCGGGTCGTTGTCATGCTGGAAGACCCAGCCACGACCCATATTCAATGCTCTTACTGAGAGAAGGAGGTTGTTGGCCAAGATCTCGCGATACATGGCCCCATCCATCCTCCACTCAATACTGTGCAGTCGTCCTGTCCCCTTTGCAGAAAAGCATCCCCAAAGAATGATGTTTCCACCTCCATGCTTCACGGTTGGGATGGTGTTCTTGGGGTTGTACTCATCCTTCTTCTTCCTCCAAACACGGCGAGTGGAGTTTAGACCAAAAAGCTCTATTTTTGTCTCATCAGACCACATGACCTTCCCCCATTCCTCCTCTGGATCATCCAGATGGTCATTGGCAAACTTCAGACGGGCCTGGACATGCGCTCGATTGAGCAGGGGTACCTTGCGTGCGCTGCAGGATTTTAATCCATGACGGCGTAGTGTGTTAAGAATGGTTTTCTTTGAGACTGTGGTCCCAGCTCCCTTCAGGTCATTGACCAGGTCCTGCCATGTAGTTCTGAGCTGATCCCTCACCTTCCCCACGAGGTGAGATCTTGCATGGAGCCCCAGACCGAGGGTGATTGACCGTCATCTTGAACTTCTTCCATTTTCTAATGATTGCACCAACAGTTTTTGCCTTCTCACCAAGCTGCTTGCCTATTGTCCTGTAGCACATCCCAGCCTTGTGCAGGTCTACAATTTTTTCCTTGATGTCCTTACACAGCTCTCTGGTCTTGGCCATTGTGGAGAGGTTGGAGTCTGTTTGATTGAGTATGTGGACAGGTGTCTTTTATATGGGTAACGAGTTCAAACAGGTGCAGTTAATACAGGTAATGAGTGGAGAACTGGGGGGCTTCTTAAAGAAAAACTAACAGGTCGGTGAGAGCCGGAATTCTTACTGGTTGGTAGGTAACCAAATACTTATGTCATGCAATAAAATGCAAATCAATTACTTAAAAATCATACAATGTGATTTTCTGGATTTTTTTAGATTCCGTCTCTCACAGTTGAAGTGTACCTATGATAAAAAAATTACAGACCTCGACATGCTTTGTTAGTAGGAAAACCTGCAAAATCGGCAGTGTATCAAATACTTGTTCCCCCCACTGTATATATTTAGCAATTCTCCATAAGCCTTTCAGGGGCTCTGACAGACCTTTTTGGTCGTTCTGCTGAAGTGCTTCCTGAAACAGTTGGACAGCGTTGTCAGTCAGGGTGTTCTGACTGAATTGTCCTTTTCTAAAGGCATTTGACGCTTCCTCAGTATCCTCCTGATGATCCTCAGTCCCTTGAGTGAATGGCTGAAGCCTTAGATCCACTCTGTGTTGTCTCAGTTGTGATCCATGCTCCTTTTGGATCTCATAGGTTCGCGGTGCAACTTCTCTCTGCACATACCCTTGCTGCATCCAGGTTCCTGTAGTGGCGTCTCTGAGTCGTACATGATCTCCAGGTTTCAGTTCAGGTAAGTGTCTTGCACTTTTGTCGTGTTGCTAATTTTGTTGGACTTGCTAACACCCAGAGGTGTTAGCAAGTCCTCATGGATGGGTAGGTTGGTTCTGATGTGACGTCCCATCAACATTTGTGCAGGTGAAAGTCCGTTCTGCCGCGGTGCGCTGCGGTAGATCAGATTTTTTTAGGAAATCCTCCTTTTCATCGTGCCTTTTTCATCAGACCTTTGACAATTTTGACTGAACTCTCTGCTAAACCATTGGACCTTGGGTAGTTGGGGCTGGAGGTGTTGTGTCGGAATCCCCAGTCGTCAGTGATCTATCGGAATTCGGAACTTGAGAACTGCAGGCCATTGTCCGAGTACAGTTCAGATGGAACCCCATGTCTTGCAAAGACTGATTTCAGGTAGGTGACTACAGTTTTGCTGGAGGTAGTTGGCAGTGTTGCTACTTCAGGGTAGTTTGAGTAGTAGTCGGTAACAACAATGTGACTTTTGCCATTGCAGTCAAAAAGGTCAACTCCAACTTTGTAGTAGGGTCTGTTGGGTACTGGATGAGGCATTAGCGGCTCTGCTTGTTGCTTTGGCCTGTAGGTCAAACACAGTTCACATGAAGCAGTGGTCTGGCTGATTTCCTGGTTCATTCTTGGCCAGTACATTACTTCTCGTGCTCGTCGTTTGCATTTTTCCTCACCCAAGTGGCCCTTGTGTATTTTATGTAGCATTTCTTTGCGTAGTGTCATGGGAATGACAATCTTGTTGCCTTTGAACACTATATCATCCGCAACGGTGAGCTCTGCTCTGCATATCCAGTAATCCTGTATTCTCCTTGGACAGTTGTTTTTCTGTGCAGGCCATCCTATCAGTGTTGTTTCTTTCAACTCTGTCATTGTTTGGTCAACTGCGGTCTCTTTTGATCTGCTCCACTCTCAGAAGACATAGGAAGTGATGCTACGATCATGTCGACGTAGGCCTGAATCTCAGTGTTTTTCTGTGTGTCGAAGCTCTCCTTGTCAACTGCTCAAGAAAGAGTGTCGGCGGTGAACATGAACTTTCCCGGGGTATAGATCATCTTCACATCATACTTTTGCAGTCTATTCAACATTCTCTGGATTCTCATTGGACAATCATTCAGTGGCTTAGACATGATTGACACCAATGGTTTGTGGTCGGTTTCTACTTCGAAGTCTTGTCCGTAGATGTATTGGTGAAACCTTTCGCAAGTGTACGTGCTTCCCAGTAGTTCTTTATTTGTGCATACCTTGTCTCTGCGCCTGTCAAGGCTCTGGACACATAAGCGACGGGTTGCCATGTATCGTCATGCTGTTGCAGAAGAACTGCTCCCAGGCCAAACTGTGACGCGTCTGCAGAAATCCTTGTGCTTTTCTCTGGATCATAGTACCTGAGCACTGGCTCTTCTTGTCTTCTTTAGGTTTCTGAAGCAGTTTTCCTGTTCATGGGACCATTCCCATTCATTTTTCTGTTCCAGAAGACATCTGAGTGGAGCGGACTGTGCTGACAGTTGAGGTATGAACTTTGCAAGGTAGGTGATCATGCCCGTGAAGCGTCTCACATCGTCCTTGTTCTTCGGGTGCTCCATGTTGTTGATGGCTGATGTTTTCCTCGGGTCTGGTTTGACTCCGTCCTCAGAAAGTACATCTCCCACGAAGGTAAGTGTTTTCACACCAAACTCGTATTTGTCCTTGTTTAGTTTTAGGTTGACCTTCCGTGTCAGGTCCAGCACTTGTCTCACTCTCGCATCGTGTTCTTCTTTTGTGGACCCCCAGATGATGATGTCATCCATCATAGTCTCCACTCCTGGAAGGTGCTCGAAAATCATGTGGATTGTCTTGTGGTAGACCTCTGGCGCGGAGAGAATCCCATATGGTAGACGAAGAAATCTGTACCTGCCCTCAGGTGTGTTGAATGTGCATAGCCTTGAGTTTAGCATCATCTAGCTTCATTTATCAGAATCCTGATGAGGCGTCAAGCTTACTGAACCACTTTGCTCCAGCAAACTGCGACATTATCTCTTCTCTGGTTGGCAACTTGAAATGCTCTCTCTTGATTGCTTTGTTGAGATCTCTCGGGTCTAGACATATCCTGAGATCGCCGTTCTTTTTCACCACAATAACCAGTGAGCTTAACCCAGTCTGTAGGTTCATCCATTTTTGTTATGATGCCCATCTTTTCCATGCATCCGAGTTCCTCTTTGGGCTTTTTCCTCAGTGCAAATGGAATGTTTCTGCATGCATACATACATGCACAAATGAGTCATTTTGTCATCAGTACATATGTTGTGTTCTCCTGGTAAACGTCCAAGACCCTCAAACACATCCTCATACTCAGCCAGTAGTGATTCTTGGTCATTTTCAGTCTGTGATGTCACTACATACACTCTTTTCAACAAATTGAGCTTTTTACATGCATTGATTCGTAGAATAGGCTGTACACTCTTTTCCACAATCAGCAGCTGTGCTCTGAACTGTTTTTCTTTATGCTGTAAAGATACTATGCAGCTACCTTTGACTGGTACGTTCTCCCCAGTATAACCAGCAACCTTCATTTTCACCGGGTGTATTTTGCTCTTCACCTTCAGTGATTTGTAGTCATCCAGCAATAACAGGTTTACCTCCAGTATCAAGCTTGAATGGTATTATAGTTGCATTCACAGTCAATGGCACAATCCATTCAGCATTTACTGCATTGCATATTTCCACAGAATCAACAAAGAATTCTCCCATCTTCTTGACTGTGTGAACCTTTTTCTTTGTAGCCTCAGCTTTGCAGCATTTTGAGTAAATGATTATTTTTCCCATCGTTGTTACATGATTTGCCATATGCAGGGCATTTCTTTTGGCTTGTGGATAAATCCACATTTTCCACATGTAGTGTTTTGATTTCTTTCTTTTGCTTGTTTTTGTTTTGTAAGGCGTTGTGTGTATTGCTCCTCTCTTTTTATTGCATACACTGACATCTCTTCCCTGCACAGCTCTTTAGCTTGTGCTCTGGTGGTTTCAGCTGCTCGACACATATTCACTGCTTTATCCAAAGTTAAATCTTGCTCACGCAGCAATCTCTCCTTGAGTCCATTATCAAGTATGCCACAGACTATCCTGTCTTTCACTAGTGAGTCTTTCAGCTTTTCAAATTCCCACGTTTTGTCCAGTGTGTTCAGCTCAGCCAAATACTGGTCAAATCTGACTCCCTGTTTCTGATCATGAGAGAACCTTGTATCTCTCAAACGTGACGTTCTGGCTTGGTACAAAGTACTCCTCAAATTTAGCCATTAGCACAGTCAATGTCAAGTTTGCCTCGTCTTGCTGAAAGCTATTGTAAATGTCCAATCCATCCTCTCCAATAACATGCAGAAAAATTTAAGCTTTCAATTTGTCATCATCTCCCCCTGCACCACTGGCTGCTAGGTAGATATTGAATCTCTTCTTTAAACGTTTCCAATTGTCAGCTAAATTGCCTGTTAACTGAGTAGGAGGACTAAGCCTATCCATGACGGAGAACAGGAAGTGTCAATTTCTCTTACTTCAGTATGTTGCTCATCAACTTGCTCGTCAACAGATTCCAATGCAGCCTTGCTCTCGCTGCTGCGGCTCGTTGTCCTCGCTCTTGCAAGCTAGCATCTTCAACTACACACGTCACTTGACTTGTGGTAGAATGTTCAATTTTCGTTGAGGAAATTTGCAGAGTTACTCCTTTCTTATCTCTGTCTCGTCATAGCGACTACCAATCTGTGTAGACTACCAATCATGTTATGTTTGTTCCTTTTATAATGACAAACCGGGGGGTAGGTTTAACTACTTTTAATGAACATATACTTTAGCTAGAAATCTCTGTGTTTAGCCATGCAAGGCGTTCTTTAACCATCCGCATAGCCTGCTGGGGAACGTAGTCTAAATGTTATTAACACATAACAACACACTTGCCTTAACTCTTGTAACTACCCATCCCGGATCCGGGAGCGTTGTCATCAACTGACACTAATTAGCATAACGCAACGGACATAAATATTACTAGAAAATATTCATATTCATGAAATCACAAGTGAAATATATTGAAACACAGCTTAGCCTTTTGTTAATCACCCTGTCATCTCAGATTTTGAAAATATGCTTTACAGCCAAAGCAAGACAAGCATTTGTGTAAGTTTATCGATAGCCTAGCCTAGCATTATGGCTAGCTAGCAGCAGGCAACCTGGTCACGAAAATCAGAAAAGCAATTAAATTAAATCGTTTACCTTTGATGAGCTTCGGATGTTTTCACTCACAAGACTCCCAGTGAGATAGCAAATGTTCCTTTGTTCCAAAAATATTATTTTTGTAACCGAAATAACTCTGTTAGTTCTTCACGTTTGGCTCAGAATTCGACTGGAAATTGCGATCACGACAACGCCGAAAAATATTCCAAATTAGCTCCATAAAATCGACAGAAACATGGCAAACGTTGTTTATAATCAATCCTCAAGGTGTTTTTCAAATATCTATTCGATAATATATCAACCGGGACAGGTGGGTTCTTAGTAGGAAAGAGAGAAACAATGGCCGTATTTGTCCCTTATGCACAAAACACTCTGAGAGACTCCAGCTGACCACTGACGCGATGTTGATGTTCAGGCTAATTTTTCAAAATAAAAGCCTGAAACTATGTAGTGTGACACTAGACACATTAGGGAAGCCTTAGAAAAGGGAATCTGGTTGATATCTCATTAACCTGTTGAAACTCCCCATCCCGGATCCGGGATCGTGACTAAAGCCTCAGGCTCATTAGCATAACGCAACGTTAACGATTTCTGAAAATCGCAAATAAAATGAAAATAATGCGCCTGCTCTCAAGCTTAGCCTTTTCTTAACAACACTGTCATCTCAGATTTTCAAAATATGCTTTTGAACCATAGCAATTGACTAATTTGTGTAAGAGTATGCTAAGCTAGCTTAGCATTTTGAGTAGCATTTAGCACGCAACATTTTCACAAAAACCAGATAACCAAATAAATAAAATCATTTACTTTTGAAGAGCTTCGGATGTTTTCAATGAGGAGACTCAGTTACATACCAAATGCGCAGTTTTTCCTGAAAGCGTCTGTGTGTAGGAGAAATCGTTCCATTTTGTACATCACATTTGGCTACCGAAACGAACCGAAAATTCAGTCACCTACAACGTCAAACTTTTTCCGAATTAACTCCATAATATCGACCGAAACATGGCAAACATTGTTTGGAATCAATCCTCAAGGTGTTTTTTCACATATCTCTTCATTGATATATCGTTCGTGGAAGCCTGCATTCTCCTCTGAATTCTGTGGAAAAATACTTGCAGCTGACTTTTGCGCACCAATTTCGGAGCAGGACACCGGGCGGACACCTGGTAAATGTGGTCTCTTATGGTCAATCTTCCAATGATATGCCTACAAATACGTCACAATGCTGTAGACACCTTGGGGAAACGACAGAAAGGGCAGACTTACTCCTCTCGCATTCACAGCCATATAAGGAGACAATGGAAAACAGAGCCTCAAAAATCCTGCTCATTTCCTGGATGCCATCTCATCTTGGTTTTGCCTGAAGCTCACGTTCTAGGGCACGCACAGAAAATATCTTTGCAGTTCTGGACACGTCAGAGTGTTTTCTTTCGAAAGCTATCAATTATATGCATAGTCGAGCATCTTTTTGTGACAAAATATCTTGTTTAAAACGGGAACATTTTTCATCCAAAAATGAAATTGCGCCCCTAGAGTTTCAACAGGTTAACTGCTCAATAGGGACGCATAGGAACGCAGAGCTTTCTAAATAAGAGTCCATTGCTGATTGGATTTTTCTTAGGCGTTCGCCTGCAATATCAGTTCTGTTATACTCACAGACAATATTTTTACAGTTTTGGAAACTTTAGAGTGTTTTCTATCCTAAGCTGTCAATTATATGCATATTCTAGCATCTTGTCCTGACAAAATATCCTGTTTACTTTGAGAACGTTATTTTTCCAAAAATGAAAATAGTGCCCCCTAGTTTCAAGAGGTTTTAATATATTGAAAAATAGCGTGCTTACTGGTAGGCTAAATTACTTGCAAGTTGGTCAACCACCATCCTCGTGTCATGCTGGAATGGTAGTTGTATTTTGAATCGGAATAGCAGTTACATTTTTAATTGACCCAAATGCCTCCTCCTTTTTATGTAAGAGCTTTTATTAAACACATTATTTCCTTTTAGCTTCTAGGTAGCATCTAGTTTGCAACAGCGCAGGTTTGTACAAACCTTGCTGTTTGCCACTCAGACCCTAGTAACAATGTTGCAAAATATGAATTTGTAAAACAAATTATTACCCGACCAATAAATACGTAACTTAGCGGTAAAATAGAATGACCATTTAATGTGGCATGAACACAACCAGTCGTGATGCCATCTGATGGTCAAACAAATCACTTATTTCTGAAAAAGGTGGGTAAACTGTGTTTACAGTTTTCATGGACACAAATGCAAATAATGTAGATATATTGAATGCTTCTCACCGAAAGAGTCAACTATAGGCTGGATTGGATGCGCATTGGTATCGAGCTGTAGGCTAGTTGTCTAGTGATATTGGCGACCTTCAGCTGATCCAGGAGAGAAAACAAAAGGTCTCCTTCTTGTGGACACAGAGAACACCAACACACGCACACACCTGAAAAACAAAGCAATGAGCGCTCTAAACAGCTGACTGACAAAAGCACACAAAATAAATAAAGGCCATTTTTATCAAGGGCGCATAGCAAACACATGGCGAAAATGAACTAGTACAATGTAAATGTATTTAAAAGGAGTTCAGCTCTGGCAAAATCCAGCACAGTGGACCGGGAGAAGGTTTGTGCATGAGCAGTTTGTTTCATTTGGAAGCTTTTATTTTCATATTGACCAGTGTAAAACATATTTACCACTGTGTTTTAAACAAATAGGATAATGGTTAAATTAGCATTATTTAGAGACCTCCCAAAGTTGGACTTTTGTTGCATTTAGGGAAGCTAATGTCTCATTCAGGGGAGTTGTGCCCCCCACTGGCTTCCCCCTAATTCACACCCTGCTATAACCTTTTTTAGTAAAGGGTTCTTTAATCTCTTCAAAAGAACCAAAGGTTTCTATAGGCCCATAGGCCTATAGAATCCCCCCCCAAATAATTATAATAGTGTAGGCTAGCCTTATATTTTTGATCAAAATATAGAGGGGGCTCATTGTCAAGGTTGTTGACCCAATAATCAATTGGATAAGTAACTCAAAATAACTCAATATGCCAAGGTAGAGCACAAAAATAATAATGAATAATTTTAGGATGGTACTCAGGCTGTAAGAAAATAAGAACAACTTGGCCCAGAAGATGGCAGGATTTCACTTATCAAACTTTAGGCTACTAGCAGAAAGGCGGTCTCTCTGGAGAACCGTTCCATTGAAAACTATCATAAATGTACATCTCCAGGCTGCTATTCAATCAAAGCCACATTGACATTATCCATCCCTGGTTAGCCACTATTTGCTTAAAAAGTCAGACGTAGCCTAACACAATATCTGCCAATTAATTTCAAGCAATATTGCCTCTGGTCTGTTGTCTGTATGGTGTATGTGTTTGTTTATCACTCCATGTAGCCAGTTAGTGATGCTAATGATAATGATATTGTGGGTAGACGGAAAAACTTTCCCCAATAACCTTCTGAATTAAATGTTAACTGCAAAGTAGGCTTACCTGACGGAATACTGAAAATATAAACGTTTCTCCATTACCAAGATAATCCATCCACCTGACGGAATACTGAAAATATAAACGTTTCTCCATTACCAAGATAATCCATCCACCTGATGGAATACTGAAAATATAAACGTTTCTCCATTACCAAGATAATCCATCCACCTGACGGAATACTGAAAATATAAACGTTTCTCCATTACCAAGATGATCCATCCACCTGACGGAATACTGAAAATATAAACGTTTCTCCATTACCAAGATAATCCATCCACCTGATGGAATACTGAAAATATAAACGTTTCTCCATTACCAAGATAATCCATCCACCTGATGGAATACTGAAAATATAAACGTTTCTCCATTACCAAGATGATCCATCCACCTGACGGAATACTGAAAATATAAACGTTTCTCCATTACCAAGATAATCCATCCACCTGACGGAATACTGAAAATATAAACGTTTCTCCATTACCAAGATGATCCATCCACCTGACGGAATACTGAAAATATAAACGTTTCTCCATTACCAAGATGATCCATCCACCTGACGGAATACTGAAAATATAAACGTTTCTCCATTACCAAGATAATCCATCCACCTGACGGAATACTGAAAATATAAACACAACATGTAAAGTGTAGGTCCCGTGTTTCATGAGCTGAAATAAAAGATTCCAGAAATGTTTCATATGCACTAAAAGCTTAATTCTCTCAAATTTTGTGCACACAATTGTTTATATCCCTGTTGGTGAGCATTTCTCCATTACCAAGATAATCCATCCACCTGGCAGGTGTGGCATATCAAGAAGCTGATTAAACAGCATGATCATTACACAGGTGCATCTTGTGCTGGGGGCAATAAAAGGCCAGTGATGGACTGTCATTTCTCTTCGCTTATTTGGGCTGTTCTTTCCATAATATGGATTTGGTCTTTTACTAAATAGCTCTATCTTCTGTATACCCCATACCTTGTCACAACACAACTGACTGGCTCAAACGCATTAAGAAGGAAAGAAGTTCCACAAATTAACTTTTAACAATCCACACCTGTCAATTGCAATGCATTCCAGGTGACTACCCCGTGATGCTTGTTGAGAGAATGCCAAGAGTTTGTGAAGCTGTCATCAAGGTAAAGGGTGGCTATTTGAAGAATCTCAAATATAAAATATATTTTGATTTGTTTAACACTTTTTTGGTTACTTCATGATTCCATATTTTATTTCATAGTTTTGATGTCTTCACTATTATTCTACAATGTAGAAAATAGTAAAAAATTAAGAAAAACCCTTGAATGAATAGGTGTTCTAAAACTTTTGACAGTAGAGTATATATTTGCAAACAGGAAAATGTTACAGAGAAAACATGGCGCTTGTCATGCCAAATAGGACTACTGTTTATTAACCATTATTTAACCTATGGGCCTATATTGATTCATCTCTTGTACACCGAGGACCCCGGGAGGATTGGCAGGGTAGAGAAGAATAAACACCCATTGTACACCAAGGACCCGGGGAGGATTGGCAGGGTAGAGAAGAATGTGCCTATTTTAAAAGTTGCGAAACAATGTTTCATTTTTTAAAAAGTAGCTCTCAAGCTAGAAAAGGTTGCGACCCCATGCTCTATAGGCTACTAAGGCTAATGGCGCAATACTAGAACATAACAAAAATCGAATAACTTCTCAAGGGAAGTGTGTTGGACTGAACAAACTGTGTGCTTATTCATTGATGATGAACCTTCTACACTGCATGCCCTTTACGCAGTTCTGAATGTAGCCCATTCACTACCGGTTAGAGAGCCGAGGAGGCGCCACAACATTAAACACGACCAGGAAACGCGGAACATGACAAAAGCTTTAAACTCTGCAACAAATATTGTCGCAATGGAGTTTAGTTCTCCCCAGAGAAAACATAATTGGGGTTTTCGTTTCTCGGTGAACACGTTTTATAGGCCTATTGTTGATGTGTTATTGTATGGTGGGTGACTGGTCAAATTTGATTTCTGAATCGCTGACCGGCTCCCTTGAAGCACAGCAGCTGTCACCATAGAAACTCCAACAGCTGTGAACGGGAGAGAAACCCACATTTTGGGACTGTTATGCTTATCCGCGGCAATATTGAGTTTTCAGGCTGACTTGATAAAAAATAGAAAATAACATTTTTGATTTTTTTCCTGGACACACATTTTCGTATTTTGGAGGGAGTTTGAAATATACCATATTTCATGTTGTTATCAACAATGGATCTCCTTTATTTTGTTGAAAAAAAATGATCTTGTAGCCTAGCAACTATTGTCAAACCCCCATCCTATCCCCAAAGTAAAGTCTGTTGGCAACACAAGGGATCATCACCCCTGCCAAGCCTTCAATGTACCCAGGAGCATTGGTCTCTGGAACTATAGTCCCCCAAATATATCACGTGACATGACATCTGCTCGCAGTAGTAACCAGGAGAAACAAAGCAACTGCTAGGGGGAGGAGAGCGCGCGCAGTATTGCTTACCCCGAGGAGGAGCTTGCCTCCGGAGTTCAGTTCACAGCATCAGTACCAAAACTTGCGCTGTCCTTACTCTGCGTTGGTTCTTCTGGACAAAGAAAAACATTATCTAAGCTATTTATAGCTGGTAGTCTATAGCTAAAGGCTGGTGCCAGGTTTGGGTTCTCCAAGACTGGGTATGCGCGTTTTCTTTTGAAGGATATGGTCACAACCCCGGTCTCAAAGTGGAGCCACGCACATCTCGGATCGGCGCGCTCCTCCAGGGGCTAGGATGCGCGCCCGGAACGTCAAGGTTCTTGCCCGGGTTTGGGTCTGAACAGGAATCCACTGCCCCGGGGCGCCGAGGCAGGAGGACCCAGTCGACCCGTACCAGGATGCCGGTGATGCGAGGTCTGCTGGCTCCGCAGAACACCTTCCTGGACACCATCGCCACCCGCTTCGATGGCACCCGTAAGTAACCAACCTCCAGGTCATAAAGCGGGTATTGGGTCGCCTAAAAGCCTCTACTGTTTTTAACTTTCAGGGTTTGCTCTATCGCCTACACAATAGCATGTTAGGGACAAAGCACATGTCTCCACAATGAAAGCATTGCTCTAATTAAATACATTTGGTTGGTGTGTTTCCACGCAGGAGACGGAATTTTCCATTCTACTTTGACTTCAATGTATTGACTGTATAGGCCTATTCATCCAATTTGTGCGTTAAAGCATTGCATTTACCCCGTTATTATAATCGATAGCTGATGTTTTCAAAATTCGTTTCAGCAAAAAGTTGGCATATAGTTTGTGTGCTTTCTTTTTTCAGTGGTTTCAGTCAGGCGCACAACTGAGCTCCGCACGCTTGCGGGGTCTATGCAGCCTATAATAAACACATCTTATTATAACGCTCTCTCTTGCTACTATTGTAGCCTATGGGGTGCATGACAACACAGCAAAATGCAGTTCTTGCTACATCGGGATATGACTGCTTTAGACAACACATCCCGCATTCCAAGCTTACAATAGTGCACTCGGAAAGACCTGGCTTGATTAAGTTTCGGTGTGATTTAGCGCACCTGCTATGTTTAACTGCAATACTGTGGTCCATTGTTTAATAATGCACTGGCAGATAATGTCCATCTATCACCATTCACCTCAGCTGTCTCCAACCTAGCTCTCGAAAACCCTTCTCCATATGTAGGGTTTACAGCGCTTACATTCGCTCACTGATGGCGCCACGTGAACTACAATTCCAACGCTGTGTTTTAACGTTTAGAAACGTCAACAATCATCGCTTTCAACCCGGTTTTCAAATCATATACTGAAATGCCCCTTATCTTTTATATCAGCTTGAAAAATAAAATAAATGCACTCATTGTCTTGGAGAAACCTGCAGTTTTGCACAGATCCACAAGCTCTGTGTGCCTCCAGTTGATGTCCTATACTTCCTCCTCAGTTACACCAATACACACACAGGCGTTCGGATCATGCTAGATAGCTAATCAGCACAGGTGGCCATGCATGTCTTCCATCTGTCTTCCTTAAACAAGCGCTGTAACATGGAGATATGGCCATGTGGGAACACTAACGCCAACCCTATAAAGGTGTGTATCAATTTAACCTTTTGTTAAAAAAATATATATATATCTCGCTGATATGAAAGATAAGGTCCTTATGATTCCAAAACCACAGGCAAGCAATGCGTGTTCATGCTCAGACCAAGTGTCAGGGCTCTTAACCAAACTTAACAAAAAAGATGCCTTTGTTCAGTGACTCTTATGTGGAATGAAAAGTAATGGAACTGAGAGTCATGGTCAAGCGCTATCTCCAACCATGATGTATGATTTGATCAGAAGATACTTGTTGATGTTCTTTTACAGCTGCATATTCCTATTTCACTAAAGCAGTAAACACAGCAAGTTAAAAAAGGTTTTAGGACAAGTGCTGGGGAAGTGGGCGGTGGAGTTCCAAGCAGGGCTGCTTGAGCCTTGTGTGTCTTGTCTCTGCGTTTTGATCCGTTGTGATTAGGGTTGAATGGTGGGAGCCCGGGTACCTAGATTTACTGTGATTTACCGCCCGAAACCACTCCCTTTTCCCGGGATAAATAACTGCTTTGAAACCGGTAAATAACAACAAATCATTTATATGAACAGCATGGCGTGAAATGGAACAGTTAAATTACATGTCTAAATCTGTCTTCTCTAACGCCTCTGCATGAATCATCAACGCTCAGGGTGGGAACAGACAGCCCAGCTGTGTTCGAATAACCATACTAACATACGTAATGAGTAGATACTACATACTGTATACTATTAGTTCATTTTAGTATACTGTAAACGAACCGTATCGTTTCAGTTGAGTGTACTAGAGCTTCCACTGTCTACCGGAAGTTGATGCTGTTCCTATGCAACCTCTTGTTAGCTTGTTAGCATAAGAAGTGACTAGCTAAACATTTAATTATTTTGAGTGTGTTCGTAAATTCAATCCGTAGTGCCAGAGTGCCCTCTGGGCGTTCCGTTCGTAAATCTAGAGCGTTATCAGATTGTCTGTTCATAAGTTTCGCTCTCGGAGCGTTCAGAGCGCACACTGGACGCTCTGGCCAAGAAGTAGGGTTGATCCGAGCGGTCAACTGCAGTCAAGCACACAAGCTAACTGGCTAACGTTGGTTAGCTACTTCCAGACACAAATGAGAGAACACCTCACTCTGACCATTTTTCTCACCCTAGCAGAGCTGGTTAGGCTGTTTTCATGTTATCCAGAGCGTTGGTTACTGTAACTGTGCTGTAGGCAACTATTTAATTACGCTTGTTTTTGACAAAGTTTACGGACACTGGCCATATTCAAAGGGTGTTGCACATTCGTAAATTACACAGCAGGACCTGGTCAATGACCTGAAGAGAGCTGGGACCACAGTCTCAAAGAAAACCATTCTTAAAACACTACGCTGCCATGGATTAAAATCCTGCAGCGCATGCAAGGTCCCCCTGCTCAAGCCAGCGCATGTCCAGGCCCGTCTGAAGTTTGCCAATGACCATCTGGATGATCGGGAAAAGGTCATGTGGTCTGATGAGACAAAAATATAGCTTTTGGGTCTAAACTCCACTCGCCGTGTTTGGAGGAAGAAGAAGGATGAATACAACCCCAAAAACACCATCCCAACCGTGAAGCATGGAGGTGGAAACATCATTGCACATCGACTGCACCGTATTGAGTGGAGGATGGATGGGGCTATGTATCGCAAGATCTTGGACAAAAACCTCCTTCCCTCAGTAAGAGCATTGAAGATGGGTCATGGCTGGGTCTTCCAGCATGACAACGACCCGAAACACACAGCCAGGGCAACTAAGGAGTGGCTCCGTAAGATGCATCTCAAGGTCCTGGAATGGCCTAGCCAGTCTCCAGACCTGAACCCAATAGAAAATCTTTGGAGGGAGCTGAAAGTCTGTATTGCCCAGCGACAGCCCCGAAACTTGAAGGATCTGGAGAAGGTCTGTATGGAGGAGTGGGCCAAAATCCCTGCTGCAGTGTATGCAAACCTGGTCAAGAACTACAGGAAACGTATGATCTCTGTAATTGCAAACAAAGGTTTCTGTACCAAATATTAAGTTCTGCTTTTCTGATGTATCAAATACTTATGTCATGCAATAAAATGCTAATTAATTACTTTAAAATCATACAATGTGATTTTCTGGATTTTTGTTTTAGATTCCGTCTCTCATAGTTGAAGTGTACCAATGATAAAAATTACAGACCTCTACATGTTTTGTAAGTGGGAAACACTGCCATTTTGTAGGTTATCAAATACTTGTTCTCCCCACTGTACACTGTAAGTATTCTGACCCTTTGCTATGAGACTCTAAATGTAGTTCAGGTGCATCCTGTTTCCATTGATCATTCTTGAGATGTTTCAACAACTTGATTGGAGGCCACCTGCAGTAATTTCAATTGATTGGACATGATTTGGAAAGGCACACACCTGTCTAAGGTCCCACAGTTGACAGTGCGTGTCAGAGAAAAAATCAAGCCATGTGGTCAAAGGAATTGTTTGTAGAGCTCCAAGACAGGATTGTGTGGAGGCACAGATCTGGGGAAGGGTACCAAAGCATTTCTGCAGCATTGAAGGTCCCGAAGAACACAGTGGCCTCCGTCATTCTTAAATGGAAGAAGTTTGAAACCACCAAGACTATTCCTAGAGCTGGCCGCCTGGCCAAATTGAGCATTCGGGGGAGAAGGGTCTTGGTCAGGGAGGTGACCAAGAACTAGAAGGTCACTATGACAGAGCTCCAGGGTTCTGCTATGGAAATGGGAGAATCTTCCAGAATTACAACCACCTCTTCAGCACTCCACCAAACAGGCCTTTATGGTAGTGGCAACTCCCCAGTAAAAGGCATGACAGCCCGCTTGGAGTTTGCCAAAAGGCACCTAAAGGACTCTCAGACCATGTGAAACAAGATTCTCTGGTCTGATGAAACCAAGATTGAATTATTTGGCCTGAATGCCAAGCATCACGTCTGGAGGAAACCTGAGTTGAAGCATGGTGGTGGCAGCATCATGCTGTGGGGATGTTTTTCAGCGGCAGGGACTGGGAGACTAGTCAGAATCGAAGGAAAGATGAACAGAGCAAAGTACAGAGAGCTCCATGATGAAAATCTGCTCCAGAGTGCTCAGGACCTCAGACTGGGGTGAATGTTCACCTTCCAACAGGACAATGACCCTAAGCACACAGCTAAGACAACGTATCAGTGGCTTCAGGACAAGTCTCTGAAGGTCCTTGAGTGGCCCAGCCAGAACCAGGACTTGAAACCGATCAAACATCTCTGGAGAGATTTGCAGAAGATGCTCCCCATCTAACCTGTCATAGTTAGAGAGGATCTGCAGGGAATAATGGGAGAAACTCCCCAAATACAGGTGTGCCAAGCTTGTAGAGTCGTACCCAAGGCTGTAATCGCTGCCAAAGGTGGTTCAACAAAGTACTGAGTAAAGGGTCTCAACACTTATGTGATATTGATATTTCCGTAGCAAACATTTATAAAAACCTGTTTTTGCTTTGTCATTATGGGGTATTGTGTGTAGATTTGATTTTGGGGAGAAAAAAAAACAATTGAAATAATTTTAGAATAAGGCTGTAACGTAACAAAATGTGGAAAGCCCAAGGGGTCTGAATACTTTCCGAATGCACTGTATATAGCCCTATATATAGATGTCCTAGCCTACCACTTTCTGGTAATACATTCAATGCAGTATTAGCCTTATTTCGCTAATTAATGATGGGTTATGCATAATAAGCTTCTAACTTATAGCCTCTGTCTCCTGCGCAATACGCATCCACCTGCGCTGCGCTGGCCTCTCCTTAAGAAACGCTCCTTAGCTCTTGGAGTCCCATGCACGAAAAGCTAGAATAGCTTGCTGGAAATGATTTGATATTTTTTGCATTTCTTATACCAATAGACTATTCGAAGGGGGCCGCAAGCTCTTGTTTGCTGAATGTTAAATACTGCAGCCAATAGAAGTCAGGGGTAGTTTGAAAGAAGAGTAAACGCACGATGGCGATAGGCTATAGCTGTTATTTATTCAGACCCGGAACCATTCAATAAGTGAAAGCCTTCTGCATCTAATGTTGCTTGGTTATAACTAATCCTGTCATGAGGTTGTTTCATTTAGTTGAAAACCTTAATGTGTCTCTTCAGCAGTTAGTGTTTGATTTAGTTTCAGCTTTACAAAGGAAATGGTATGGAACACAATCATGCATAGATATAGACAGTAGGGATAACCTGTTATTATTGAATGTTGGTGTGTGTGTGTGTGTGTGTGCTTTACCTGTCAATCAATGGATTTCTTGACATTTTCTCTGCTTACCCATGCATATTAGTCTGTAAATATTTATTGTCTGTAATTATTGTCTGTAATTATTTATATTATTTCTCTGTCATAGGCATGAGTGCATTGTGTATTACTCCAAGACCGCTCTCCTTTGAAAAACTAAACTAAATTAAAGAGCAAAAACAGTCCTTGGTCTTTCTTGAGAGCAGGCAAGCAAGCCCTCTATACCTCAGTGCTAGAGCTGCTTCAACAGTTTGACTGTAGTCCAACCCAACCAAGTGACTCAAGTATCCACCCACCAGCCAGAACGCAATAAGCCCCTTCAACTTCCAACGCCTATATATCCAGATTAACAGACGCTGGCTCATCCAACAGAGATCCATCCACACAGTTCTTTCAATTCAAATCAAATTTATTTATATAGCCCTTCGTACATCATCTGATATCTCAAAGTGCTGTACAGAAACCCAGCCTAAAACCCCAAACAGCAAGCAATGCAGGTGTAGAAGCACGGTGGTTAGGAAAAACTCCCTAGAAAGGCCAAAACCTAGGAAGAAACCTAGAGAGGAACCAGGCTATGTGGGGTGGCCAGTCCTCTTCTGGCTGTGCCGGGTAGAGATTATAACAGAGCATGGCCAAGATGTTCAAATGTTCATAAATGACCAGCATGGTCGAATAATAATAAGGCAGAACAGTTGAAACTGGAGCAACAGCACGGCCAGGTGGACTGGGGACAGCAAGGAGTCATCATGTCAGGTAGTCCTGGGGCATGGTCCTAGGGCTCAGGTCCTCCTCCGAGAGAAAGAAACAGAATTAGAGAGAGCATATGTGGGGTGGCCAGTCCTCTTCCGGCTGTGCCGGGTGGAGATTATAACAGAACATGGCCAAGATGTTCAAATGTTCATAAATGACCAGCATGGTCGAATAATAATAAGGCAGAACAGTTGAAACTGGAGCAGCAGCACGGCCAGGTGGACTGGGGACAGCAAGGAGTCATCATGTCAGGTAGTCCTGGGGCATGGTCCTAGGGCTCAGGTCCTCCGAGAGAGAGAAAGAGAGAGAAGGAGAGAATTAGAGAACGCACACTTAGATTCACACAGGACACCGAATTGGACAGGAGAAGTACTCCAGATATAACAAACTGACCCCAGCCCCCCGACACATAAACTACTGCAGCATAAATACTGGAGGCTTAGACAGGAGGGGTCAGGAGACACTGTGGCCCCATCCGAGGACACCCCCGGACAGGGCCAAACAGGAAGGATATAACCCCACCCACTTTGCCAAAGCACAGCCCCCACACCACTAGAGGGATATCTTCAACCACCAACTTACCATCCTGAGACAAGGCTGAGTATAGCCCACAAAGATCTCCGCCATGGCACAACCCAAGGGGGGGCAGACCGTTCCATAAAAATGGAGCTCAATAGGAGAAAGCCCTGCCTCCAGCTGTTTGCTTAGAAATTCTAGGGACAATTAGGAGGCCTGCGTCTTGTGGCCGTAGCATACGTGCAGGTATGTGCAGGTATGTACAGCAGGACCAAATCAGAGAGATAGGTAGGGGCAAGCCCATGTAATGCTTTGTAGGTTAGCAGTAAAACCTGAGCAATCCACACACGCTCTTTCACAGAGCCATCCACACACGCTCTTTCACAGAGCCATCCACACACGCTCTTTCACAGAGCCATCCACACACGCTCTTTCACAGAGCCATCCACACACATTCCTTCACAGAGCCATCCACACACATTCCTTCACAGAGCCATCCACACACGCTCTTTCACAGAGCCATCCGCACACGCTCTTTCACAGAGCCATCCACACACGCTCTTTCACAGAGCCATCCACACACGTTCCTTCACAGAGCCATCCACACACGCTCTTTCACAGAGCAATCCACACACGTTCTTTCACAGAGCCATCCACACACGCTCTTTCACAGAGCCATCCACACACGTTCCTTCACAGAGCCATCCACACACGCTCTTTCACAGAGCCATCCACACACGTTCCTTCACAGAGCCATCCACACATGCTCTTTCACAGAGCAATCCACACACGTTCTTTCACAGAGCCATCCACACACGCTCCTTCACAGAGCCTGTTCCTTCCAACTATCCTGCATCCAAATGAACTCTGCTCATACAAAATAAATCCAGTCAATTTCTCCTCTGAGAGCTACAAAAACACAGGCCTTTTTTAAATTTATCTATTTGCAGCATTCGTTTGCTGTTCAAACACTAATTACCCACCTCCAGCAATCTAAGAGAAGTCATTGTAATTAACTCCCATGGATGTCAAGGATTCATTGCGACCTCTCGGTGTTGTCAGACAAGGGACAGGGATCTGCCGAGTGTGAACCAGAGCGTTTCAACAAAGCAGCCGTGGAGCTAAATATGAAGCCATTTTGTTCCTGCATCTCGCTATTGCCTGCAACAAACAAACACGCAAAGCTTTGTGTTTTATAAACAGTCTGACAAAGAAATACAGAGAAACTCATTTCCCACTGGGCACAGGTGTCAATTCAACATCTATTCCAGGTGGGTTCAAAGTCATTTAATGGAAATGACGTGGACACAACTCTGACTCAACAAGTGTGTAGGTTCTTTGTGTGTGTGAGAGAGAGAGCGAGAGCGAGAGCGAGACTTGCATTGGCTTCCAGAGTGAGATGTCCAGGCTTTAGCTCAGCAGGGTGACACAGTCTAGTAGGGCACAGAAGACCCAGGTTCGAACAACGAAGGTTAATCCATCGTAACACTGAAGGAGATGCTGTGTGGCCTAACGACCACTGCCACCCCATGTCTAGTCTCACATCACACCATCAACCCGAATCATACTTCTGGAAACATGATGCTGTTATTTTTAGGACCCCTCTCGATGTGACGCATGTTATTACTTTTCCTAAGTTGGCTGAGAGCGACCTTCTTTCTTCCCTCGGTATGATGCATGCATTTTACCACCACTCTGGAATACAACAGCAGGCCAAGCTTCAGAGCCTCTGTCTGCATTTCGTGGTGTGGTTACACATCACCCACTTTCACATCCCCATCCACATCTCTACCACTTCCACCACTACTACCACCATCACTACTACCAACACTACGACCACCATCACTACTACCACCACCACTACCACCATCACCATTACTTGCAAATCCTATGTTGGTTAGAGTCAGAGAAAGAATTTGCTGTCTAGCCTCATTTTAATCTAATTTGCTTCACACATATCAATACCCACTATATTACCTCTCACCCTCCTTAACCAGAAATGCACCACTCAGGCTTTAAATTAGTTATTCAGCCATTTTCATATGCCATCCTGGTCTGTGATAATTAAGTTAGGGTAAGTCTGTTCAACAGGTAGACCTCTGTGGGACAGACCAGACCAGATGCGCTCTCCCTCCCCTCTCTCCCTGCTCTCTCTCCTCTCCACCCCTGTCTCCTCTCTCTCCGCTCTCTCTCTTCTCTACCCCTCTCGCATCTCTCTCCCTCTCTCCTCTCTCTCTCTCCCTCTCTTCTCCACCCCTCTCGCCTCTCTCTCCCTCTCTCCTCTCTCGCCTCTCTCTCCCTCTCCTCTCTTTCTCACCTGCATCCAGTCCCATTTCCGTTCCCCTCATCTTCCTTCCCACAACTTATCCACCTCTCACCTCCCTCTCCTCCAGTCCCACCACCCATTCCCAATGACTGTTTTCTGTATAGCTCACAACTCCAGGCTTTAGGTGTTCATCACCTGCTCTGCTGAACTGGTCCATTGTGAGGCGATGAAAGCAGCTTAGCAACGGAGCATGGTCGTCACAGCCAGGTGTCTTTCCTAGGGTTGTCTTAGACAATAGTCATCGTGCACTCTGGGGGGGATAAAGATTGAGAATGGGCACTGGTGGTGGTTTAGTGTAGCCACTGGTTTGAAACTTGCTGTAGTGTATGTACTGCACTCTTGACAGGAAAGATGCACAATTACACATGTTGTCTGGAGGATTATATGCCTGACAAGAAGACTGTTATTATCTGTGCATGTATTTTGTGTAGAAACAAATAGTAGTCTCTAGATGAATGGGCAAGGAGGGGGAGGCTTGGGTGTGAAACATTACAGAAGATGGACAGTACAGTATCAGAAGATGGAGAGAGGGAGAATGGAAGTCGTCATGGAGGGATAAGGAATGATGGAGAGAGGATGGAAGGAATGGAGGGAAGAGGATGAGGGAGGGAGGATGGGAGTAGTGATGGAGGGAAGAGGATGGAGGGAGAGAGGATGGGAGTAGTGATGGAGGGATAAGGAATGATGGAGGGAGGATGGAAGGAATGATGGAGGGAGAATGGAAGTAGTCATGGAGGGATAAGGAATGATGGAGGGAGGATGGAAGGAATGATGGAGGGAAGAGGATGGAGGGAGGGAGGATGGGAGTAGTGATGGAGGGAAGAGGATGGAGGGAGAGAGGATGGGAGTAGTGATGAGGGAGGAGGATGGAGGGAGGAGGATGGGAGTAGTGATGGAGGGAGAGATGAAACCCCACCTCTTCAAGGAATACCTAGGATAGGATAAAGTAATCCTTCTCACCCCCCTTAAATGATTTAGATGCACTATTGTAAAGTGGCTGTTCCACTGGATGTCAGAAGGTGAATTCACCAATTTGTAAGTCGCTCTGGATAAGAGCGTCTGCTAAATGACTTAAATGTAATGTAAATGTAGATGATGGGAGTATTGATGAAGGATGGGAGTAGTGATGGAGGGAGAGAGGATGGAAGTAGTGATGGAGGGAGAGAGGATGGGAGTAGTGATGGAGGGAGAGAGGATGGGAGTAGTGATGGAGGGAGAGAGGATGGGAAATGGAGGGAGAGAGGATGGGAGTAGATGATGGGAGAGAGGATGGGAGTAGTGATTGATGGAGGGAGGAGGATGGGAGTAGTGATGGAGGGAGAGAGGATGGGAGTAGTGATGGAGGGAGAGAGGATGTGAGTAGTGATGGAGTGATGGAGTAGGAGAGGGAGATGGAAGTAGTGATGGAGGGAGGAGGGAGGATGGGAGTAGTGATGGAGGGAGAGAGGATGGGAGTATGGAGGGAGAGAGATGATGGAGGGAGTGGGAGTAGATGGAGGGAGAGAGGATGGGAGTAGTGATGGAGAGGGGATGGGAGTAGTGATGGAGGGAGAGAGGATGGGAGTAGTGATGGAGGGAGAGAGGATGGGAGGTGATGGAGGGAGAGAGGATGGGAGTAGTGATGGAGGGAGAGAGGATGGAGGGAGGATGGGAGTAGTGATGGAGGGAGAGATGGGAGTAGTGATGGAGGGAGAGAGGATGGGAGTAGTGATGGAGGGAGAGAGGATGGGAGTAGTGATGGAGGGAGAGAGGATGGGAGTAGTGATGGAGGGAGAGAGGATGGGAGTAGTGATGGAGGGAGAGAGGATGGGAGTAGTGATGGAGGGAGAGAGGATGGGAGTAGTGATGGAGGGAGAGAGGATGGGAGTAGTGATGGAGGGAGAGAGGATGGAGGGAGAGAGGATGGGAGTAGTGATGGAGGGAGAGAGGATGGGAGTAGTGATGGAGGGAGAGAGGATGGGAGTAGTGATGGAGGGAGAGAGGATGGGAGTAGTGATGGAGGGAGAGAGGATGGGAGTAGTGATGGAGGGAGAGAGATGGAGTGGATGGAGGAGAGGATGGGAGTAGTGATGGAGGGAGAGAGGATGGGAGTAGTGATGGAGGGAGAGAGGATGGGAGTAGTGATGGAGGGAGAGAGGATGGGAGTAGTGATGGAGGGAGAGAGGATGGGAGTAGTGATGGAGGGAGAGAGGATGGGAGTAGTGATGGAGGTAGAGGATGGGAGTAGTGATGGAGGGAGAGGATGGGAGTAGTGATGGAGGGAGAGAGGATGGGAGTAGTGATGGAGGGAGAGAGGGAGTAGTGATGGAGGGATGTAGGGAGGGAGAGAGGATGGGAGTAGTGATGGAGGGAGAGAGGATGGGAGTAGTGATGGAGGGAGAGAGGATGGGAGTGATGGAGGGAGAGAGGATGGGAGTATTGATGGAGGGAGTGGGATGGAGGAGGAGGGAGAGAGGATGGGAGTATTGATGGAGGGAGAGAGGATGGGAGTAGTGATGGAGGGAGAGAGGATGGAAGTAGTGATGGAGGGGCGAACCTGCTGAAGTACATGGAGGATTGTTTCAAAAGTCTAAATGCATTTTTCACTCAGACTGTGATTTGAGACCAGAATTAATTAGCCCATCAATTAGCATTGCTCTTGCACATTTCTAATGTCAAAATGACTGGGTCTGCATTCCAAACGGTATCCTATTCTCTACATAGTGCACTTTTTTTGGACCACAGCTCTATGGGGATAACAAGGGAATAGTGTGCCATTCAGGACACACCTTTTATAGAGAGCTCAGTTCATTATTTCAGTTTAAGAGTCTCCTCATACCATTTTTAATTGGAGACAGTCTGATTATAAAAGTGGATAATCTATGTGGAGAGTCGTCCCCTCTCCCAGTAAATGAATTGAAATGAAATATGTTTTTATGTCTTACGACTATTAAAATCACTGCAGTCCAAAAAGGGTGCGCACAGAGTGGGTTGTTTAGTAAGAGCTTTAGACTACATCCCAAATCCCCTTTTCCCCTATGGGCACTGGTCAAAAGTAGTGCACTATAGGGCCTCCAGGGTGGCATCACAGTGCTAGCTGTGCCACCAGAGACTCTGGGTTCGAGCCCAGGCTCTGTCGCAGCCGACCGCGACCAGGGTGTCCATGGGGCGATGCACAATTGGCCTAGTGTCATGAGGGTTTGGCTGGTCGGGATATCGTTGTCTCATCATGCACTAGCGACTCCTGTGGCAAGATGGGCGCAGTGCACGCTAACCAGGTCGCCACGGTGTTTCCTCCAACACATTGGTGCGGCTGGCTTCTGGGTTGGACGTGCGCTGTGTTAAGAAGCAGTGCGGCTTGGTTGGGTTGTGTTTTAGAGGACGCATGGCTCTCAACCTTCGTCTCTCCCGAGCCCATACAGGAGTTGTAGCGATGAGACAAGATAGTAACTACTAACAATTGGATACTAACAAGGGGGAAAAAGTTGTGCACTATATAGGGAATAGGATGTCATTTTGGACAGATTTTTAGTGTTGTTACAGAACGTCTAGCGGAACGTCTACATTTACCTTCACATATGGGAGTAGTTCTGCATTCTAATTCACCACACCAGTAATTGTGCAGAGTACTGTACTGTACTGTACGCTGCCATCTCTTAAACCTTGTTTTAGCCAATCAGTATTGATGGTCTCACCACTGAATTGAAAGTGAATATCAAACACCAAGATGAACGGTTGTTCAAAAGCTCTGTAAAAACTGTTTGGTTTTTAAAGTAATGACACTAGCCGTGTAAAGCCTAATGGGCTTAAAGTGAGAGTGATGTTGTAGTGAATAATGCCCTCTCCTGTTGATGACCCATTTTGGATATGGCCATACTCAGTGGCGGACTTAACAGAAAGGGGGCCTTGTGAGCTGGGCATTATTTAAAATATATATAATGTATCTGCTCGATGGCGCCCTGCTCGGCATCTTTGACCACATTGTAGACAAAAAAGCAAATCCATACAGCTAATTATTATTCATAACATATCAATCATTTATTAATTAATAGCGAAGTTGACAGCTTACGTGCATCTTTGGAGAAATTCATCCAAGACAATCCTACAGCTTTGCTGACTCAACAAGCAGCTCCAAGACCACATGGCCTTTGAAGTTGTACATCTGGAGATCTGTGTAGAATCCCTAGAATCTGGGAGAATAGGCTCCTGCCTAAACAACAGTTTGACCCAGATGTATCTATCATAGTGGCAGGACTGCCAGCCGATTAAAACGGGGACCTAAACCAGCTGATATCGGTAGGCTGTCAGAGGTGATTGTAGTTGAGAGGTAAAGTTCCCAGGGTTGTGAAGGTGGATTGTCAGTTCATGGAGGAGAAAGTGGCCCTGTATGAAAAAAACAAAAGCTGCGAGGCCATGCTGATAATGACAGTCTTCCTTCAATCACCTAAATTCCACACCAGTCCCCTTATAGAACTGAACTTCAAGACGCTGCTGAGAGAAATACCAGGAGGGAAGGACTATTTTGTCATGGGAAACAGACAGGTCATGTGAGTGGCTCACCTCTACCAATCAAAAGGTCATGTGAGTAGCTCACCTCTGCCAATCAAAAGGTCATGTGAGTAGCTCACCTCTACCAATCAAAAGGTCATGTGAGTGGCTCACCTCTACCAATCAAAAGGTCATGTGAGTGGCTCACCTCTGCCAATCAAAAGGTCATGTGAGTGACTCACCTCTGCCAATCAAAAGGTCATGTGAGTGGCTCACCTCTGCCAATCAAAAGGTCATGTGAGTGGCTCACCTCTGCCAATCAAAAGGTCATGTGAGTGGCTCACCTCTACCAATCAAAAGGTCATGTGAGTGGCTCACCTCTGCCAATCAAAAGGTCATGTGAGTGGCTCACCTCTGCCAATCAAAAGGTCATGTGAGTGGCTCACCTCTGCCAATCAAAAGGTCATGTGAGTGGCTCACCTCTGCCAATCAAAAGGTCATGTGAGTGGCTCACCTCTACCAATCAAAAGGTCTTATAAAGGCCTAAGTTTAGTTCCAGCACCTACTACCTATTAAAAAGAGGCAGAACACAGGTGTTAAAATACCAATCTCCCCTGGGGATTATTTGATTTGAGCAATTTCTTTGACATATTTTAGCTCCCCGTGTCTCAATTCAACCTTGGAGAGAGAGAGATTCTACTGTTCTTCAGCTACATGGGCTTTAATATCGAAATAGACACAAGATTAAGTCATTAAAGAGGATGTCAGGCCGCGTTCAAGACGAGAATGAATAAATGATGGGACAGAATGAGACAAAATGACCCAGAGCCTCCCAGCCTCTGTGCCACAGGAGTAGATGAAGGTGACAAGGCAAAACAGACAGGGGCACATTAGTGGAGAGAGAGAGACCGTAACGTAGCAACATGGAGCACGGGCTAAGGGTGGGCAAGGAGTGAGAGACAGAAAGAGGGACAGAAAGAGAGCGGGGACAGAGAGAATGAGGATAGAGAGAAAGGAAGAGAGAGAGATACTTTATCAGCCTCGCAGGTCCACTGGGAAGGAAAGGACCTATCACTGAAAGGTCCTGCCATTGATGATGATTTCATAGAGAAAATAGAAAATAAAGGCAAATAGCTTGAGAGCCTTTAAGGAGGACCAACATCAGAAACAAATCCCCTTCAAATAGATGAGCTGTGGTCTCCAGATGCCCGGAGGATAGCCTGGCCTGCATCCAGATGGTAATTAGTTCATCTCAAAACACAAACCGTGGCTGTATCCCAAATGGCACCCTATTCACTTCATAGTGCACTACTTTTGACCTGAGCCCTAGTGCACTATATATGAAAAACGGGGCCATTAGGGGTAGGCAAACTTCTGAAGGGAGCAGTGGAGTATGAGAAGGGAGAGGGCGAGCACAGCCCTGTATCTCCCCTGTATGTCTCCTGGATTAATAATTGGGGTACGCAGGGCTGCATGACAGACTGAGCAACAGATTGAGATCCATGAGGCTCTGCAGCCCCCTGGGGCAGGCTCCTCTCCTGTACCCTGGCTACCATCCCTCTGGAAGAGACAAGAAAAGACAGGCCTCCGGGTGGAGACAAGACAGGCTGTCATAGACATCTAAATGTGAAGAAGGAACGAGAGGAGGAGGAAAGAGAGGGAGAGAAAGAGAGAGCGAGAAAGACAGTTGCAAGTGAAAGCGATTGGTGAGAGAGAGAAAGAGAGGGAGAGAAAGAGAGGGAGAGAAAGAGAGGGTGAGACAGAGAGGGTGAGACAGAGAGAGGCAAGTGAAAGCAATTGGTGAGACAGAGAAAGAGAGTGGCGAGAGAGACAGGTAAAAATACAAAACAAGATCCTGACTGGAACCAGTATCATGATCCATCGTCCTGATCTACCTGCTAGCGCTGATAAAATGCTATCATTTATCTCACAGTCCAATCATTTACAGATGTGGTTATTATCGATCTGTTGATCCATAGCCTGCACCCTGTCTCCACCACTACTTCGTCTCCTTTACCTCCTGAGCCCTCAACCTTTAGCTGAACCTGAACAGGTAATATTGGGATTTTAAAGTAAGCATTTAGAAGTAAAGGTCTGGCTTTCATCCACTGACTACAGTTGGACTCTCATTGAGTGACTTGAGTGGTGAGCCAAACATGGTGTGCCCCGTCCTGTCTTCATCCTGTCCTGTCTTGTCGGTAGTGACTGAAGATGGCTCCTGTCTTGTCGGTAGTGACTGAAGATGGCTCCTGTCTTGTCGGTAGTGGCTGAAGATGGCTCCTGTCTTGTCGGTAGTGACTGAAGATGGCTCCTGTCTTGTCGGTAGTGGCTGAAGATGGCTCCTGTCTTGTCGGTAGTGGCTGAAGATGGCTCCTGTCTTTCCTGTCTTGTCGGTAGTGGCTGAAGATGGCTCCTGTCTTTCCTGTCTTGTCGGTAGTGGCTGAAGATGGCTCCTGTCTTTCCTGTCTTGTCGGTAGTGGCTGAAGATGGCTCCTGTCTTGTCGGTAGTGGCTGAAGCTGGCTCCTATCTTTCCTGTCTTGTCAGTAGTAAATGAAGATGGCTCCTATATTTCCTGTCTTGTCGGTAGTGGCTGAAGCTGGCTCCTATCTTTCCTGTCTTGTCGGTAGTGGCTGAAGATGGCTCCTATCTTTCCTGTCTTGTCGGTAGTGGCTGAAGATGGCTCCTATCTTTCCTGTCTTGTCGGTAGTGGCTGAAGATGGCTCCTGTCTTGTCGGTAGTGGCTGAAGATGGCTCCTGTCTTGTCAGTAGTGGCTGAAGATGGCTCCTGACTTGTCATTAGTGACTGAAGATGGCTCCTATCTGTCCTGTCTTGTCATTAGTGACTGAAGATAGCTCCTATCTGTCCTGTCTTGTCATTAGTGACTGAAGATAGCTCCTGTCTGTCCTGTCTTGTCATTAGTGACTGAAGATAGCTCCTGTCTGTCCTGTCTTGTCATTAGTGACTGAAGATAGCTCCTATCTGTCCTGTCTTGTCAGTAGTGACTGAAGATGGCTCCTATCTTTCCTGTCTTGTCAGTAGTGACGGAAGATGGCTCCTGACTTGTCGGTATTGACGGAAGATAGCTCCTGTCTGTCCTGACTTGTCTGTAGTAAATGAAGATTAGAGGTCGACCGATTAATCGGGATGGCCGATTAATTAGGGCCGATTTCAAGTTTTCATAACAATCGGAAATTGGTATTTTTGGACACCAATTTGGCCAATTTTCTTTTCTTTTTTCTTTTATGAATTTTTGTACACCTTTATTTAATCTTTATTTAGCTAGGCAAGTCAGTTAAGAACACATTATTATTTTCAATGACGGCCTAGCCGGTGAGTTCGTTCAGGGGCAGAACGACAGATTTTTACCTTGTCAGCTCGAGGGATTCAATCTTGCAACCTTACAGTTAACTAGTCCGACGCTCTAACCACCTGATTACATTGCACTCCACGAGGAGACTGCCTGTTACGCGAATGCAGTAATCCAAGGTAAGTTGCTAGCTAGCATTAAACGTATCATATAAAAAACAATCAGTCAATCAATCATAATCACTAGTTAACTACACATGGTTGATGATATTACTAGTTTATCAAGCATGTCCTGCGTTGCATATAATCGATGCGGTGCGTATCGTTGCGCCAATGTGTACCTAACCATAAACATCAATGCCTTTCTTAAAATCAATACACAGAAGTATATATTTTTAAACTTGTATATTTAGCTAAAGGAAATCCAGGTTAGCAGGCAATATTAACCAGGTGAAATTGTGTCACTTCTCTTGCATTTATTGCACGCAGAGTCAGTGTATATGCAACAGTTTGGGCCGCCTAATTTGCCAGAGTTTTACGTAATTGTGACATATAATTGAAGGTTGTGCAATGAAAAGTTAGACTTATGGATTCCACCCGTTTGAACGGAACGGTTCCGTATTTCACTGAAAGAATTCTTGTCTTTTTTTCGAGATGATAGTTTCCGGATACGACCATATTAAAGACCTACGGCTTGTATTTCTGTGTTATTATGTTATAATTAAGTCTATGATTTGATATTTGATAGAGCAGTCTGACTGAGCGATGGTAAGTAGCAGCAGGCTCGTAAACATTCATTCAAACAGCACTTTCTTGCGTTTTGCCAGCAACTTTTAGCTGTGCTTCAAGCACTGAGCTGTTTATGACTTCAAGCCTATCAACTCCCGAGATTAGGCTGATGTAACCGATGTGAAATGACTAGCTATTTAGCGGGGTGCGCGCGAATAGCTTTTCAATCGTTGACGGCACTCGCTCTGAGACTTGGAGTAGTTGTTCCCCTTGCTCTGCAAGGGCCGCGGCTTCGAGGGTGGCTGTTGTGTTCCTGGTTCGAGCCCAGGTAGGAGCGAGGAGAGGGATGGAAGCTATACTGTTACACTGGCAATACTACAGTGCCTATAAGAACATCCAATAGTCAAAGGTATATGAAATATAAAGTCCTATTCCTATAATAACTACAACCTAAAACTACAACCTAAAAATTGAAGACTCATGTTAAAAGGAACCACCAGCTTTCATATGTTCTCATGTTATGAGCAAGGAACTTAAACGTTAGCTTTCTTACATGGCACATATTGCACTTTTACTTTCTTCTACAACACTTTGTTTTTGCATTATTTAAACCAAATTGAACATGTTTCATTATTTATTTGAGGCTACATTGATTTTGATGTATTATATGAAGTTAAAATAAGTGTTAATTCAGTATTGCTGTATTTGTCATTATTACAAATAAACAAATAAAAATTGGCCGATTAATAGGTATCGGCTTTTTGGGTCCTCCAATAACCGGTATCGGCATTGAAAAATTATAATCGGTCGGCCTCTACTGAAGATGGCTCCTGTCTTGTCAGTAGTAAATGAAGATGGCTCCTATCTTTCCTGTCTTGTCAGTAGTGACTGAAGATGGCTCCTATATTTCCTGTCTTGTCAGTAGTGACTGAAGATGGCTCCTATCTTTCCTGTCTTGTCAGTAGTGACTGAAGATGGCTCCTATATTTCCTGTCTTGTCAGTAGTAAATGAAGATGGCTCCTATCTTTCCTGTCTTGTCAGTAGTGACTGAAGATGGCTCCTATATTTCCTGTCTTGTCAGTAGTGACTGAAGATGGCTCCTATATTTCCTGTCTTGTCAGTAGTGACTGAAGATGGCTCCTATATATCCTGTCTTGTCAGTAGTGACTGAAGATGGCTCCTATATTTCCTGTCTTGTCAGTAGTGACTGAAGATGGCTCCTATATTTCCTGACTTGTCAGTAGTGACTGAAGATGGCTCCTATATTTCCTGTCTTGTCAGTAGTGACTGAAGATGGCTCCTATATTTCCTGTCTTGTCAGTAGTGACTGAAGATGGCTCCTATATTTCCTGACTTGTCAGTAGTGACAGTAAGTCCTGTTGGTACTAAATAAAGCTGTCAGACTGTGCCTGGGGACTGTCACTTCCCATCAGCGTCCCTAGTCTTTGATGAGAGGGAAGGTAAACAAAGCTATTTGAGATGCTGCCAGCGGAGGTAGTTCTTTACCCTCAGATAATGCTCCTCTTGGAACAGTGTGTACTGTGTGTGTGTACATGCTAAGTGGGCTTGTGTGTGTGTTTGTGTTCGTTTATGGACTAGATGGGCATTATATGGAATCATTGTTCTACATTTGGACATCACTCACTGAATCGTGATTATAACCATAACTAATATTGGCATAGCTTGAGAACAAACTGGGCTTATCTTGTTTGGCGTTGCTGGTCCTTACAGTACATTAGCAAAGTCATTTTTCAGTTATTTTTCTCTCTCTACGCTCTCTCCTCTCTCTCTCTGCTCTCTCTCGCTTTCTCTCAGCTCTCTCGCCGCCTTCTCTCTTTCCCTCTCTCTCTTTCTCTCTCGCTCTCTCTCCCCTCTCGCTCCCTCCCCTCACGCTCTCTCTCCGTTCTCGCTCTCTCTCCGTCTCGCTCTCTGCCCTCTCTCTCTCTTTTTCTCTTTCCGTTCTCGCTCTCTGCCCTCTCTCCTCTCTCTCTCTCCGTTCCCTCTCTGTCCTCTCTCCTATGAGAGAGAGAGAGAGAGAGAGAGAGAGCTGGGAGAACGCGAGAGAGAGAGGCCCGGAGAAGGGTGCAAAAAAAAAGCCAATTTAATACATTTTAGGGTCTGAATACTTTCCAAATGCACTGTATGTATTGACTCAGTGGTATGAATACTTTTTTATTTAACTAGGCATGTCAGTTAAGAACAAATTCTTATTTTCAATGACGGCCTAGGAACAGTGGGTTAACTGCCTGCTCAGGGGCAGAACGACAGATTTGCAACCTTCCGCTCGAACCACTAGGCTACCCTGCCATCCCACATATAAATGGCCATGATTTTGGGCTGTGATGTTCGACATGCAGGTGTCCATATACTTTGTATTCTAACTACTGCATGTTCCTATATATCGACATCCAATTAGTCTGATATTGATCTTTAAATCAGTCTAATTACAGTCTAATTAAACAGTCAAACTGTTTTCAACCATTAACAAATAAAGCGATTTTCCAGACCAAAGAAGAATAGACCCGTCTGTAAAGCTGCTGTACGTTGGAAAAGTACCAGGGCAATGCTGCGGTAGTGGAATTACACGTTGGCCCAGTTTCTTCACTGTAAAATGTATGCCAAACTAAAAATACATTAGAAAATATCTTAAAGATACTGTATGTGTGTTTTTGGTAAGGAATTACCAAGCACAAGGCAAGGTTTCTTAAACTTACAGAAGGTGAACAATTTCTCCAAAACAAATTGTAACTGCTGATATTAGTTGTCAGGGGTCTTTTTTAAGACCCCTTTTCCATCTTATCCAGAGCAATTAGGTTTAAGTGCCTTGTTCAAGGGCACATCAACAGAGTTTTCATTCTAGTCGGCTCGGGGATTCGAACCAGCGACCTTTCGGTTACTGGCCCAACACTCTCAACCACTGGGCTACCTGCCACCAAGTCCATGTAGTATTAGGGTAAATCCACATGACTTCAATCACTTTTTGACAGCATCCCAAACGTTCCATACATGTTTGCCCATGGAAGAAGTGGCTTTTTGGACCTGAATGCCAAAACATTCAGGAGATAAAGTTGCTCAATGTTTTTGCAAACCCACCGTACCATGTCTTCATCGCTGGAAAAAAGCTAAACTATTGAGTGATATAATTAAACAGGTTACAAGCAGGGTTGTCAAACTATTTTTTAATTTCCACAAGATCTGGGGTCCAGCACGCCGCGAGGCCCGGTGTCCAGCACGCCACGAGGCCCGGTCTCCAGCACGCCACGAGGCCCAGTCTCCAGCACGCCACGAGGCCCAGTCTCCAGCACGCCACGAGGCCCAGTCTCCAGCACGCCACGAGGCCCAGTCTCCAGCTCGCCACGAGGCCCGGTGTCCAGCACGCCGCGAGTCCCAGTCTCCAGCACGCCGCGAGTCCCGGTCTCCAGCACGCCGCGAGGCCCGGTCTCCAGCACGCCGCGAGGCCCGGTCTCCAGCACGCCGCGAGGCCCGGTCTTCAGCACGCCGCGAGTCCCGGTCTCCAGCACGCCGCGAGACCCGGTCTCCAGCACGCCGCGAGGCCCGGTCTCCAGCACGCCGCGAGGCCCGGTCTCCAGCACGCCGCGAGTCCCGGTCTCCAGCACGCCGCGAGTCCCGGTCTTCAGCACGCCGCGAGGCCCGGTGTCCAGCACGCCGCGAGGCCCGGTGTTCAGCACGCCGCGAGTCCCGGTCTCCAGCACGCCGCGAGTCCCGGTCTCCAGCACGCCGCGAGTCCCGGTCTCCAGCACGCCGCGAGGCCCGGTCTCCAGCACGCCGCGAGGCCCGGTGTTCAGCACGCCGCGAGTCCCGGTGTCCAGCACGCCGCGAGTCCCGGTGTCCAGCACGCCGCGAGTCCCGGTGTCCAGCACGCCGCGAGTCCCGGTGTCCAGCACGCCGCGAGGCCCGGTCTCCAGCACGCCGCGAGTCCCGGTGTTCAGCACGCCGCGAGTCCCGGTGTTCAGCACGCCGCGAGTCCCGGTGTCCAGCACGCCGCGAGTCCCGGTGTCCAGCACGCCGCGAGTCCCGGTGTCCAGCACGCCGCGAGGCCCGGTCTCCAGCACGCCGCGAGTCCCGGTGTTCAGCACGCCCGAGTCCCGGTGTTCAGCACGCCACGAGGCCCGGTGTTCAGCACGCCACGAGGCCCGGTGTTCAGCACGCCACGAGTCCCGGTGTTCAGCACGCCACGAGGCCCGGTGTTCAGCACGCCACGAGGCCCGGTGTTCAGCACGCCACGAGGCCCATTATTCCAAGGTCATCTGATCAGAGCTGTTATCATCATTCTTGGAGCTCTAGTGATTCAAGCAGCATGATAAAAGTCTAATACATCTCCTCAATTCCTTCTGTTCTCCTTTTTACATCCTACTAACCCCTGAGTGTGGGTGTAGGTGTGTCAGTGTGGGTGGACATTGATGAGAGACCTGTGTTTGTATGCTAAATATGGTTAAGCCCATACCTTGTTGTATTGATTTAGAGATGATAGGCTACATAAGAGATAGGCTACATTAGAGATGATAGGCTACATTAGAGATGATGGGCTACATAAGAGATGATGGGTTACATTAGAAATGATGGGTTACATAAGAGATGATAGGCTACATTAGAGATGATGGGTTACATAAGAGATGATAGGCTACATTAGAGATGATAGGCTACATTAGAGATGATAGGCTACATAAGAGATGATAGGCTACATTAGAGATGATAGGCTACATTAGAGATGATAGGCTACATTAGAGATGATAGGCTACATTAGAGATGATGGGCTACATTAGAGATGATGGGTTACATAAGAGATGATAGGCTACATTAGAGATGATAGGCTACATTAGAGATGATGGGTTACATTAGAGATGATAGGCTACATAAGAGATGATAGGCTACATTAGAGATGATAGGCTACATAAGAGATGATGGGCTACATAAGAGATGATGGGCTACATTAGAGATGATGGGCTACATTAGAGATGATGGGTTACATTAGAGATGATAGGCTACATTAGAGATGATGGGCTACATTAGAGATGATGGGCTACATTAGAGATGATGGGTTACATTAGAGATGATGGGCTACATAAGATATAGGCTACATTAGAGATGATAGGCTACATAAGATATAGGCTACATTAGAGATGATGGACTTCATTGGTGTGTATGAGAAGGCTTGAATGATTGTGTTTCTATCTGTCTGATTTATGCTGAATGAAGTATGGTACACTACATCACCATAGTACCATTCTGACTGGGGCACAGTGTTCTGTGTGTCCCGGAGCGTGCCTGCCTGCACGTGAGTGTACATTATGCATGAATGGAACCAGGCTGGAGGGAGTCTTTGTAGCAGATTGCCTGCATTTATGAAAAATAGTAGTGTGTGTGCTGTACGTTTGTGTGTGTAAAAAAGACTACAGTTTAGCTGCAGTAAGCATGTGTCATAGCTGGTTTCATTCATCAGATAACATATTAATAAATCATGGATTGTTTAGGTGGATAGGAGAGGGGAGGAGAGGAGAGTAGGAGGGAGAGGTGGGGAGGAGAGGAGAGGGGAGGAGAGGAGAGGAGAGGGGAGGGGAGGGGAGGAGAGGGTAGGAGAGTAGGAGGAGAGGGGAGGAGAGGAGAGGGGAGGAGAGGAGAGTAGGAGGGAGAGGTGGGGAGGAGAGGGGAGGGGAGGAGAGGAGAGGGTAGGAGAGTAGGAGGGAGAGATGGGGAGGAGAGAAGAAGGTAGGGGTGGAGGAGAGAGGAGGGGAGGAGAGGAGAGTAGGAGGGAGATGTGGGGAGGGGATGAGAGGAGAGTAGGAGGGAGAGGTGGGGAGGAGAGGAGAGGAGAGTAGGAGGGAGAGGTGGGGAGGAGAGGAGAGTAGGAGGGAGAGGTGGGGAGGAGAGTAGGAGGGAGAGGTGGGGAGGAGAGAGGAGAGGGAGAGTAGGAGGGAGAGGTGGGGAGGAGAGGAGGGGAGAAGGGAGGAGAGGAGAGGGTAGGAGAGTAGGAGGGAGAGGTGAGGAGGAGAGAAGAAGGTAGAGGTGGAGAGGAGAGGGTAGGAGGGAGAGGTGGGGAGGAGAGAAGAAGGTAGGGGTGGAGGAGAGAGGAGGGGAGGAGAGTAGGAGAGAGAGGTGGAGAGGAGAGGAGGAGAGAGAAGTGGGGACAAGAGGGGAGGGGAGGATGAAGAGAGGAGAGAAGGGAGGGGTGGGGGAGGAGAGGAGAGGAGAGGAGGAGAAGGGAGGGTGGAGAGAATTGGGGACGAGAGGAGAGGAATTTAATTGTAGTCCAGAACCTAATTTTGATTGAATAGACTCCAGAGCCCGTGTTGTGTGTAAAAACCTCGGAGAGAGAGATCACCCAGTCCTCCGGATTAGCGGGGGCCCTAAGGCAGGGCTCTGTTGTTTTTATCGAAGCATAAAAAGCATTGAGTTTGTCTGGTAGAAAGGCATCATTGGGTTGATCACGACTAAGGCTTTCTTTGCAGTCTGTAATGTACCGTAGCACCTGCCACATGCGTTGAGCGTCGGAGCTGGTTTAATTCCACCTTGTTATTTTTGCCTGTTTTATGGCTCTGTGGAGGTTGTAGCAGGAATTCTTGTACATGTTCGTGTCCTCAGCCATAGCCTCGGAGTTGGCTGCGACAGCCCTGTGAGCGGTAGCCCTGTGAGCGGTAGCCTTGTGAGCGGTAGCCCTGTGAGCGGTAGCCCTGTGAGCGGTAGCTCTGTCCTTTTAGTTCAGCGAGCATCTCACTAATCCAGGGCTTTTGATTGGCGAATTAGCGAACCTAGATACACAATATATGTTCGCTTCACTGTGGGGACGATACTGTGTGTGTGTGTGTGTGTGTGTGTGTGTGTGTGTGTGTGTGTGTGTGTGTGTGTGTGTGTGTGTGTGTGTGTGTGTGTGTGTGTGTGTGTGTGATGTCATCTCATCAGAGGCAGGCCAGAAAATAAATGTATTATTCCAGTATAGATGACAGATGACCTCTTCACAGGCAGGAGAATATTATTCCAGTATAGATGACAGATGACCTCTTCACAGGCAGGAGAACATTATTCCAGTATAGATGACAGATGACCTCTTCACAGGCAGGAGAATATTATTCCAGTATAGATGACAGATGACCTCTTCACATGCAGGAGAATATTATTCCAGTATAGATGACAGATGACCTCTTCACATGCAGGAGAATATTATTCCAGTATAGATGACATATGACCTCTTCACAGGCTCGAGGGAATAGGGTGTTATTTGTGATGCAGCCGTATACTCCATAGCCTTGCTGGCAGCTATGACATTCTCTGTGTCTATCATTAAGAATGCCTCCCTATACACCAGCCTATCAGGCCTCTGGTACAGACAGCCATGTTGGCAGAGTCTTAAACTACACTGTGACGTAGAAGTGTAGAGAGGCAGGGACAGGCTGTAATGACTGGATCCTAGGGATCCTATGGGCTGAGATGTCTTGAGATCAATGTTAACATGCAGACAACCAAGCTGTCTCTCATGTGGTGCATTAAATTACATCCCCGTCGTTTATACAGAATGATCCTATGTCTTTGTGACTCTGCTGTCTGGGTGTGTCTGCCACTATTGGGAGAAATGTCTGCTTTGTTGAGATTTTGAATCAAATAAAATGATTATTTTATTTTATGTGCCGAATACAAGTGTAGACTTTACTGAGAAACGCTTACTAACGAGCCCTTTCCCAACAATGCCCTTAAAAAGTATGAACATTTAAATTAAAATAATTACACAATAAAACAACAATAACAGGTCTATATACAGGCCATATACAAGGAGTACTGGTACTGAGTCAGTGTACTGGGGTACGAGGTATGTTGGGGTAATTGATTGATTGCTCGGCCCTCCGTTTCCTGTAGTCCGCGATCAGCTCCTTTGTCTTGCTGACGTTGAGGAAGAGGTTGTTGTCCTGGCATCACACTGCCACGTCGCTGACCTCCTCCCTATAGGCTGTCTCATCGGTGATCAGGCCTACCACCGTCGCGTTGTCGGCAAACTTAATGATGGTGTTGGAGTCGTGTGCTGCCACCCAGGCGTGGGTGAAAAGGCAGTACAGGAGGGGGCTAAGCACAGACCCCTGAGGGTCCCTGTGTTGAGGGTCAGCGTGGTGGATGTGTTTGGAGCAGATTCAGAGTGGAGATTGAGACTTGAATGACCACTCAGTTATGACTGACCTCAGGCTCAGTGAAAATACAGGAGAGTTTATCTAACCGTTGCATGTCTGCACTTCTATCCATCTTCTCTCTTTCTTTTCCCTTTCCTTCCATCTCTCTATCTTTATTTCTGTCTCTTTCTTTTCCTTTTCATTCCATCTCTCTATCTTTATTTCTGTCTTTGTAAGACATCCTCTCCCAGAAAAGCAGCGGGTTACCCAACATAATTGGAGACTTAACAATAGGAGTGACAGGACAGAGGAGAGAGGGATGGGTAGAGGAGGGCTTTTCACTCACTCATGGAGGAGAGGAGGAGAGGCCTTTTTCCAGAGAGGGAGGGAGGGCCTGTCCCATTGGTAAAGAGCTTTAAATATCTGAGTAAGGAGATATGTTCCTCAATTCACATCATTTCCCTAAAGAATCTCCAAGGAATATATAAGTGAGTAGAAGCCTCTCAAAACGGTCACAGCTTCCAAACTCTGAAAGCTAGAATATCCATCATTAAAATGAATTTTCTTCCCTGAATTAACTTTTTCTCTGCATTGATTCCGCTAGCTCCACCTAAGAAATACTGGCACAATATCCTCTCTTTAGTCTCTAAATTCGTATGGAAAGGAAAGCGACCTTGAATTAAACTATCCACTATGCAGCGTGACAAGGGAGATGGGCTTTTGTGCTACGCCCCCTCAACATGGTTTGATCTGAATGCTTTATTCTCCTGGAGACCTTATAGAAGAGAATTTGGCATTACCACAGACTTCCGAATATAGTCTAAGTTACGTCTTGGTCCATTAATTTCCTTCTTACTGAGGGTCCCCTTTTCATTCACTCAGTGGGAGGATACGGGTGTTCATGTTTTGGATGATCTATTTAGAGATTAAGTTTTGCCTTTAATGATCTTAAGGTTATATTTCAATTACCCGGTCTGTCTTTATAAATTGTATCTACATTTAAGATCAGTAAGAACCATAACCTCACCTTTGTGTGATCTATCTAACCAAGGTGCCTTGGGCTCCTTTTATGCATATGTACTGGCAGTGTCTGTGTGTGGAGACATTTTGAAAAGAGGTATCCTCTGCCTTATCTGACGTACTAGATATCATCATACCTTGTTCACCCCAGACGGTTATCACTTAATCATAATTCACCACTTATCATGTCAGCACAGCAAAGGCTATCATGTCATTACAGCAAAGGCTTTCATGTCATTACAGCAAAGGCTATCATGTCAGCACAGCAAAGGCTATCATGTCAGCACAGCAAAGGCTATCATGTCATTACAGCAAAGGCTATCATGTCATTACAGCAAAGGCTATCATGTCAGCACAGCAAAGGCTATCATGTCATTACAGCAAAGGCTATCATGTCATTACAGCAAAGGCTATCATGTCATTACAGCAAAGGCTATCATGTCATTACAGCAAAGGCTATCATGTCATTACAGCAAAGGCTATCATGTCATTACAGCAAAGGCTATCATGTCATTACAGCAAAGGCTAGCATGTCATTACAGCAAAGGCTATCATGTCATTACAGCAAAGGCTAGCATGTCATTACAGCAAAGGCTATCATGTCATTACAGCAAAGGCTATCATGTCATTACAGCAAAGGCTAGCATGTCATTACAGCAAAGGCTATCATGTCATTACAGCAAAGGCTATCATGTCAGCACAGAAAAGACATATAATGTTGTCAGGTTTGACTGGAGCTCAAAATGTGTTTGCACTAAGATGGCAACCTCCACATTCTTTGGTTATGCCCCGTTGGATCCTCACTTTTATAGATATAATTTATTTAGAACAATCCACTGCTAGGTTCCATGGGACTAGCCAATTTACTCAGCTGTGCTTCCCCTTGTAGACTAATGGTTTGCAAGCCCTGCCCCGTCCGACGAGCCACCCTAGTCATAGACTGTTCTCTGTAGTACAATTCGATCTTAGTCCCCCCAACCTGATTTCAACCTGATCCCAGCTCACCCAATCTGATCCCAACCCACCCAATCTGATCTCAACCGGATCTCCATGAAATTAAATATGAAAATCAACAGGGTACACTTTTTGTAAATAAGATAAAAAATTAACAAGTAAAGTCAATGATAATGAACAGGCAATCTGTTGAAAATAAGCACACTACACGGGTCCACAAACTACAGAAACACGCTAAAGAAACATGCTGAAGAAACATGCTACAGAAACACACTAGTAGCTATTTGATGGTTTCAGCTGTAGGTGACCAGCTGAGCTGCCCAGTGACACGAGCCTACCAGACAAGCTAAACTACTTCTATGCTCGCTTCAAGGCAAATAACACTGGAACATGCATGAGACCACCAGCTGTTCCGGAAGACTGTGTGATCACGCTCTCTGCAGCCGATGTGAGTAAGACCTTGAAACAGGTCAATATTCATAAGGCCGCAGGGCCAGACGGATTACCAGGACGTGTACTGCAAGCATGCGCTGACCAACAGGCAAGTGTCTTCACTGACATTTCAACCTCTCCCAGTCCCAGTCTGTAATACCAACTTGTTTTAAGCAGACTACCATAGCCCCTGTGCCCAAGACCACTAAGGTAACCTGTCTAAATGACTACCGACCCGTAGCACTCACATCTGTAGCCATGAAGTGCATTGAAAGGCTGGTCATGGCTCACATCAACACCATCATCCCAGAAACCCAAGACCCACACCAATTTGCATATTGCCCCAACAGATCCACAGATGATGCAATCTCCATTGCACTCCACAATGCCCTTTCCCACCTGGACAAAAGGAACACCTATGTGAGAATGCTATACATTGACTACAGCTCAGCGTTCAACACCATAGTGCCCTCAAAGCTCATCATTAAGCTAAGGACCCTGGGACTAAACATCTCCCTCTGCAACTGGATCCTGGACTTCCTGACGGGCCGCCCCCAGGTGGTAAGGGTAGGCAGCGACACATTCGCCACGCTGATCCTCAACACTGGGGCCCCTCGGGTGCGTGCTCAGTCCCCTCCTGTACTCCCTGTTCACTCATGACTGCACAGCCAGGCTCCAACGCCATCATTAAATTTGCCAATGACACAACAGTGTTGATCACCGACAACGACGAGACCAGGACAACAACCTCTCTCTCCCTCAACGTGATCAAGACAAAGGAGAAGATTGTGGACTACAGGAAAAAGAAGACCGAGCATGCCCCCATTCACATCGACGGTGCTGCAGTGGAGCAGGTTGAGAGCTTCAAGTTCCTTGGTGTCCATATCACCAAAAAACTAACATGGTCCAAGCACACCAAGACAGTCATGAAGAGGGCACAACAAAACCTAATCCCCCTCAGGAGACTGAAAAGATTTGGCATGAGTCCTCAGATCCTCAAAAGGTTCTACAACTGCACTATCGAGAGCATCTTGACTGGTATGGCAACTGCTCGGCCTCCCACCGCAAGGCACTACAGAGGGTCCAGTCACCCCAGTCATAGACTCTATGCTACCGCACGGCAAGCGGTACCGGAGCGCCAAGTCTAGGTCCAAGAGCACAGCTTCTACCCCCAAGCCGTAAGACTCCTGAACATCTAGTCAAATGGCTACCCACACTATTTGCAGTGCCCCCCTCACCCCCTGACCCCCTCTGTACACGACTGCTACTCTCCGTTGTCATCTATGCATAGTCACTTTAATAACTCTACCTACATGTACGTACTACCTCAACTAACCAGTGCCCCTGCACATTGACTTTTCGGGCAATTTAAACCATTGATTGGGGCCTTATTTGTTGAGGAATGTAACAGGTTTTCAGGGTGATTTTTGATGATTTATTTGTGCTTCCAATGACTGTGTTTATAGTCTTGCTGTTGTTATTTCACTGCTGCTCTTTAATTACTTCTTACTTTTATCTCTTATTTTTATCTGTATTTTTTGAATCTGCATTGCTGTCAAGTAAGCATTTCACTGTAAGGTCTACATCTGTTGTATTCGGCGCATGTGACTAATGACATTTGATTTGATTTGGTATCAGGTTGAGATCAGGTTGGTTGGAGTCCTTTAGGTGCCTTTTGGCAAACTCCAAGAGGGCTGTCTGGTGCCTTTTTGCTAAGGAGTGGCTTCCGTCTGGCCACTACCATAAATGCCTGATTGGTGGAGTGCTGCAGAGATTACTTGGTTTTTGCTCTGACATGCATTGTCAACTGTGGGACCAGGATGGACATGAGCTCAATTTTGAGTCTCATAGCAAAGGGTCTGAATACTAATGTAAATAAGTTATTATTATTATTATTTATTTTTTACATACATTTCTAAAAACCTGTTTTTGCTTTGTCATTATGGGCTATTATATGTAGATTGATGAGAAAAGTGTTTATTTAATACATTTTAGAATAAGGCTTCAACTTAACAAAATGTGGGGGAAATCAAGGGGTCTGAATACTTTCTGGATGCTCTGTACATCAGAGGGACCCACGTGGCACATCATGTACAACTAACTGGACGTAATTACGTTAAGATGGAGTGATAAGAACTAGATAAGAATGGACTGGGTTGCATCATGTTTACGGAAGCCAAATGAACAGAGATGATTGGTTGAGAACAGTAACAGAAGGGGGAAGGGAGAGTATAATGGTTGAGCTCTTGGTCTCAATACAAACCCATTGGTAGTGTTTTTCCACTGTGTTGTAGCTGGGGGATAAACGCCTCGAGGCTATGTGTTTCCACTGTAATAAGTGAGATGGGGGAGTTTCAGTACTCAGAATATCCATCATCTCTAAGGAATCGTTCTTACGTTATTGATATGGATTTGACGTTTAAAAAAAACATGTAGATGAGCTGGTTAAGAAGCTAAGATTTAAAGTGATCTTTTTCTACAGAAACAGATCATGTCTTTCTCTAAGCAGTTAGGAAGCAGATTACTCAGTCAACCTGTTCATCTGTTTCTTGATTATGGGGACATATTTGAGCAAAGTGCAGCTGCTACTTATCTTAAGCCTTTGGATTCCGTCTACCATAGTGTCCTTCGTTTTGTTACCTGTGACAGTTTTTATACTCATCATTGCATCCTGTATCAACAGGTTGGCTGGACTTCGCTAAAGACCCTGTAGAGCTCTCTTACATCACTCCCTTTTTGTTTACATGGTTGTACTTCAAAAACCTCCGTCTTATCTAACTTTGCTGCTGAAGTATAGACACCTGAGTTGCCTAACCCATTCACAGGATTGGTTAACTCTAAGGTCTCCACCAAGCTAGGTAAACCACATTTTAGTTTTAAAGCACCGTATTGCTGGAACAAAATTCAAAATACATTTCCTCTTGATGTTCTGGTGCCGTTCGGGCAATTTAAACTATTGATTGGGGACTTATTTGTTGAGGAATGTAACAGGTTTTCAGGGTGATTTTCAATTACTTATTTGTGCTTCCAATGACTGTGTTTTTATATTTGAATGTAAATGTGTTTGTGTATAATGTATATATTTGTGTTGTGTGTACAGGGCACATTTGTAAAAGAGCCCTAGGTCTCAATATGTTTTCCCTGTTAAAATAAAGGTTAAAAAAAATAATCACTTCCGTTTTGACTTGTAAAATGAATTGGTACTTTTTGATGTCATATCAAATAGGTAAGGAATTGTATGCCAGAAACCTCAGGGGTGGACCTAGTGGACCTGAATCTGCAGGCTTCTGGTAGCTTTGGCCTGGTCAGTGGAGAAAGGTGGACCTGAATCTTTACCTAATGGAAACAGTGTTTCAACCCACAGTAGAAAAGTCGCATCGGGATGGGATTGGCCCCAGCGTTTTGCCTGACCCAGTCATGCTGTTCACATGCCAAAGGTAATCCAATGAAGGTGGCCATAGACAGGTCAGGGAAAACCACAAGTCCCACCTCTAAGTGGTCTCAGGAGTCACCACGTCACTGTGAGGGGAGTAAATGGTTGAGCTGTGTGATGAGACGACAGACAGACAGACAGACAGTAATGTAGCCAGCATAACAACATATCAGAGAGCAGGTCTGAATTCCTATCCCCACATAAAATGGCGCCGAAGAGGATGACTGACGTTTTACATGCCCGTAATCAATTGTGCTATTTTTTTTTGCGTTCTTGTGCGTTGTTTGTGACTTATTTTTGAACTGATTTTGTACATAATATTGCTGCTACCGTCTCTTACGACCAAAATAACTTCTGGACATCAGAACTAGGATTACTCACCGTGGACTGGAAGAAGCTTTTTCCTTTACTGAGTCCAACGAGAAGAATATCCTGCTCTCCTGGGAACAGGCCCAGATTCTGCGTGAAGAAAAGGATGCAGATCAGGCCTTTTGAGAATCCGTAGGCGAGCGAGTCAACTCCCACTGCCATCAATTCTACTTGCTAACATGCAATCATTGGAAAATAAAATGGATGTCCTACGATTACGATTATCCTACCAACAGGACATTAAGACCTGTTATTTCCTATGTGTCACTGAGTCGTGGCTGAACGACGACACAGACAATATAGAGGTGGAGGGATTTTCAATGCACCGGCAGAAGCTACGTCTGGTAAGACAAGGGGCGGGGATGTGTGTCTTTTTGTCAATAACAGCTGGTGCGCGATGTCTAATATTAAAGAAGTCTCAAGGTATTGCTCGCCTGAGGTAGAGTACCTTATGATAAGCTGTAGAACACTATCTACCATGAGAGTTCTCATCTATATTATTCGTAGCCATCTATTTACCACCACAAACCGATGCTGGCACTAAGAGCTCACTCAACTAGCTGTATACGGCCATAAGCAAATAAGAAAAAGCTCATCCAGAAGCAGCGCTCCTAGTGGACAGTGACTTTAATGGAGGCAACCTTAAAATCCGTTTTACCTCATTTTTTACCAGCATGTCACAATGTTCAACCAGAAGAAAAAAACTCTAGACCAATTTTACTCCACACACAGAGATGTGTATAAAGCTCTCCCTCACCCTCCATTTGGCAAATCGGACGATAATTCTATCCTCCTGATTCCTGCTTACAAGCAAAACTAAAGCAACAAGTACCAGTGACTCGCTCAATACAGAAGTGGTCAGATGGCACGGATGCTACACTACAGGACTGTTTTAGTAGCACAGACTGGAATATGTTCCGGGATTCATCCAATGGCATTGAGGAATACACCACCTCAGTCGTCGGCTTCATCAATAAGTGCATCAACGACGTCATCCCCACAGTGACCGAAAAGACATATCCCAACTAGAAGCCATGGATTATAGGCAACATCTTCATGGAGCTAAAGGCTAGAGCTGCCCCTTTCAAGGAGCGAGACACTAATCTGGATGCCTATAAGAAATCCCGCTATGCCCTCAGATGAACCATTAAACAAGCAAAGCGTCAATACAGGACTAAGATTGAATCCTACTACACCGGCTCAGACGCTGGTCAGATGTGGCAGGGCTTGAAAACTATTGAGGACTACAAAGGGAAACCCAGACGCAAGCTGCCCAATGACGCAAGCCTACCAGACAAACTAAATGCCTTTTAAGCTCGCTTCGAGGCAAGCAACACTGAAGAATGCACAAGAACATCAGCTGTTCTGGATGACTGTGTGATAATGCTCTCGATAGCCATTGTGAGCAAGACCTTTAAACAGGTCAACATTCACAATGTCACGGGGCCAGATGGATTACCAGCACTCAAAGCATGCGCGGACCAACTGGAAGTGTCTTCACAGACATTTTCAACCTCTCCCTTTCTGAGTCTGTAATACCTACATGTTTCAAGCAGACCACCGTCCCTGTGCCCAAGGAAGCTAAGGTAATCTGCCTAAATGATTACCGCCCCGTAGCACTCACATTGGTAGCCATGAAGTTCTTTGAAAGGCCTCAAGGGCCTTTCAAAGAACCTCAAGGGTTCTCCTCAAGGGTGTGTACTTAGTCTCCTCCTGTACTCCCTGTTCACCCACGACTGCGTGGCCAAACACGACTCCAACACCATCATTAAGTTTGCCTGATAGGCCTGATCACCGACAATGATGAGACAGCCTATAGAGAGGAGGTCAGAGAACTGGCAGTGTGGTGCCAGGACAACAACCTCTCTCTCAATGAGATCAAGACAAAGGAGCTGATTGTGGACTACTGGGAAAGGCGGGATAACAGGCCCGCATTAACATCAATGGGGCTGTAGTGGAGCGTGTCGAGAGTTTCAAGTTCCTTGGTGTCCACATCACCAACGATCTATCATGGTCCACAACAAAACTTTTTCCCCCTCAGGAGACTGAAAAGATTTGGAATGGGTCCCCAGATCCTCAAAAAGTTCTACAGCTGCACCATCGAGAGTATCCTGACCGGTTGGATCAATGAGCTATGAGCTACAGAGGGTAGTGCGTACGGCCCAGCGGTACCGGAGCACCAAGTCTAGGACCAAAAGGCTCCTTAACAGCTTCTACCCTCAAGCCATAAGGCTCCTGAACAATTAGTCAAATGGCCACCGGACTATTTACATTGACACCCCCATTTGTTTTGTACACTGCTGCTACTCACTGTTTATTATCTATACATAGTCACTTCACCCCTACCTACATGTTCAAATGACCTCTATCCTGTACCCCCGCACACTGACTCGGTACCAGTACCCCCTGTATATAGCCTCCACACTGACTCGGTACCCCCTGTATATAGCCTCGTTATTGTTACGTTATTGTGTTACTTTAGTTTATTTGGTAAATATTAATTCTTAATTCTTATTGAACTGCATTGTTGATTAAGGGCTTGTAAGTAAGCATTTCACGGTAAAGTCTCCACTTGTTGTATTCGGCGCATATGGCAAATAAAGTTTGATTTGATGTGGACAGTATAGCAGATTGGTGGCACTTTATTTGGGGAGAACGGGCTTGTGGTAATAGCTGGAATGGAATGGTTTCAAATACACCAAACACATGGTTTCCATACGTTTTATGCCGTTCCATTTGCTCCTTTCCAGACATTATTATGATCCGTCCTCCCCTCAGCATCCTCCACTGTTGGACAGTGACAGTGAGTGGCAGAGATGTCATTAGTCCCTTTCTCTCTTGGTACTCCCACTCTCAGCTCGATTCTCCCCAGTATTGACCCTCTGTCTCTGGGGAAAGAGCCCAATTAGTGCTGACACAGGCACCACAACTGTCCATGGCGGTCTGTCTGTCTGTCAGGTGCTCTGCTCCTCTCCCTTTCCCTCTCCGACCCTATTTCTTTTCATTACTCGCACTCTCTCTCTCTCTCTCTGCCTCTTTCTCTCTCTCTCTCTGTCTCACTCTCGTTCTCTCTCACACATTAACACATTTAGTCAGGCCTTTATCTTGTGTTTTCCCAAGCCCATTGTTCCTTCCCTGGCCCATTACCTTTGTCTCCTAGCTCTATTATCCTAATGAAACCATACAGCTGCCCTGATCTGATGACCAACTGTTAGGAGTTTATTATGTAGACTCATAATGTTTCCATATGTTGACGGAAGACATGCAAACAAGCACAAACACACTCAGTTCACACGTTCCAAGAGGAGCATTATCTGAGGGTCAAGAACTACAGTTGAAGTGGGAAGTTAACATACACTTAGGTTGGAGTCATTAAAACCTCTCTGGGATAGGTGGTCCGCTAGCGTCCCCCCTGGCCAAAAGCCAGTGAAAATGCAGAGCGCTCAATTCAAATAAATTACAATAAAAATGAAACTTTCATGAAATCTCACATGTAAGATACCAAATTACAGCTACACTTGTTGTGAATCCAGCCAATGTGTCAGATTTCAAAAAGGCTTTTCGGCAAAAGCAAACTATGCTATTATCTGAGGATAGCTGTAAGGGATTTCCTCCTCTTCTTCTGAAGAGGAGAGGCGAGAAGGATCAGAGGACCAATATGCGGCGTGGTAAGTGTCCATGGTTCTTTTTAATACGTAATGTACACATGAACAACTGACTACAAAAAACAAGAAATGTGAAAACCCTAAACAGTCCTATCTGGTGTAGACACAGAGACAGGAACAATCACCCATGAAATACTCAAAGAATATGGCTGCCTAAATATGGTTCCCAATCAGAGACAACGATAAACACCTGCCTCTGATTGAGAACCACTCCAGACAGCCATAGACTTTGCTAGATAACCCCACTAAGCCACACACCCAACACCCCACAAAACCCCAAGACAAAACACACCACAATAAACCCATGTCACACCCTGGCCTGACCAAATAAATGAAGACAAACACAATATATATGACCAGGGCGTGACAATAGCACCTCCGTAAACATAGAGAGAAAAGCATATTTCAACCCCGCAGGCGCGACACAAAACACAGAAATAAAAACATAATTCTTTACTTACCTTTGACGAGCTTCTTTTGTTGGCACTCCAATATGTCGCAATAAACATCACAAATGGTCCTTTTGTTCGATTAATTACGTCGATATATATCCAAAATGTCAATTTATTTCGCACGTTTGATCCAGAAAAACAGTCATGGCTTTAGAAGCTTCTGATAGGCTAGTTAACATCATTTGAGTCAATTGGAGGTGTACCTGTGGATGTATCTCAAGGCCTACCTTCAAACTCAGTGCCTCTTTGCTTGACATCATGGGAAAATCAGCCAAGACCTCAGAAAAAAATTGTAGACCGCCACAAGTCTGGTTCATCCTTGGGAGCAATTTCCAAACGCCTGAAGGTACCATGTTCATCTGTACAAACAATAGCATGCAAGTATAAACACCATGGGACCACGCAACCGTCATACCATTCAGGAAGGAGACCTGTTCTGTTTTGTAGAAGTGAACTTACTTTGGTGCGAAAAGTGCAAATCAATCCCAGAACAACAGCAAAGTACCTTGTGAAGATGCTGGAGGAAACAGGCACATAAGTGTCTATATCCACAGTAAAACGAGTTCTATATCAACATAACCTGAAAGGCCGCTCAGCAAGGAAGAAGCCTCTGCTTCAAAACCGCCATAAAAAAAGCCAGACTACGTTTCGCAACTGTACATGGAGACAAAGATCCTACTTTTTGGAGAAATGTCCTCTGGTCTGATGAAACAAAAATAGAACTGTTTGGCCATAATGAACATCATTATGTTTGGAGGGAAAAGGGGGAGGCTTGCAAGCCGAAGAACACCATCCCAACCGTGAAGCACGGGGGTGGCAGCATCATGTTGTGGGGGTGCTTTGCTGCAGGATGGACTGGTGCACTTCACAAAATAGATAGCATCATGAGGCAGGAAAATTATGTGGCTATATTGAAGCAACATCTCAAGACATCAGTCAGGAAGTTAAAGCTTGGTTGCAAATGGATCTTCCAAATGGACAATGACCCCAAGCATAGTTCCAAAGTTGTGGCAAAATGGCTTAAGGACAACAATGTCAAGGTATTGGAGGGGCCATCACAATGCCCTGACCTCAAACCTATAAAAAATTTGTGGGCAGATCTGAAAAAGCATGTGTGAGCAAGGAAGCCTTCATACCTGACTCAGTTACACCAGCTCTGTCAGGAGGAATGGGCCAAAATTCACTCAATTTACTGTGGGAAGCTTGTGGAAGGCTACCCGAAAAGCTTGACCCAAGTTAAACAATTTAAAGGCTACCAAATACTAATTGAGTGTATGTAAACTTCTGACACACTGGGAATGTGATGAAATAAATAAAAGCTGAAGTAAATCATTCTCTCTGCTATTATTCTGACATTTCAAAGTGGTGATCCTAACTGACTTAAGACAGGGGATTTTTACTAGGATTAAATGTCAGGAATTGTGAAAAACTGAGTTTAAATATATTTGGCTAAGGTGTATGTAAACTTCTGACTTCAACTGTGCCTCCGCTGGTCAGCGTCTCTAATAGCTTTGTTTATCTTCCCCCTCATCAATGACTGGGATGCTGACTTCCAAATGCACACAGCCTCGGAGTGCTACTGAGCTCTACTGAGTAATGTTTTGCTCTGCTGGTTAAGATAAATCCCCTCCATCTCCATGCTTACTAAGCAGGTGTGTGTGTGTGTGTGTGTGTGTGTGTGTGTATCTGGGACAAGAACGGTCTCTACTGCCTCTCAGCATGTTCTGCTACTCACTGTGTATGTCTTACTGTTCTATCACAACCTCTTACTATTGGAGGATACGTGATCCCTTTCCAATGGCAAATATCTAAACACTGGATTCAATCTGTACACCAAGGCTAACCTGTTTACAACATTAGACTGTTTGCTTTTCAATGACACTATATACTCCACTAATCCTTCTCCTAACTGGCCTTGATCTGCTCTGCTTCTGTCTGTCTCTCTGTCTTATATAAGTCTTGTACACATCTACTTCTCCGGCAGATTGACTCTTATTTCTCAGCTTTTTTACCCGCTTGGCTCCAGCTTTTCTTTGCCAGAAGCTAGCCGGGTATTTCATGGTCAAGGCCCCATTGAGCCACTTTAGTTCAGATAGACCCGTTTAAAGATCTGACAGTGAAAACGAGGTTGGATCGTCATTGCCAGTCAGTGGAGCCATGCAGCAGCCGCCGGGTAGATCATCCCAAAAAATTCCCTCTATTCCATACATAGTGCACTGCTTTTGACCAGAGCCCTCCTCGAAAGTAGTTCACTAAACAAAATCGAGTTCCAATTGGGACATTGTTTCTCTCCCTCTTTCTCTCTCTGTCCTCACCCTGTTACCTCACCCCGCCACTCCCAGCCTCTCTATGCTCTCATGAATGTGTCATGCAGTTGTCTTTAGCTGGTATCTTGTCACCTCTCTCAGGGTCATAGCATCTCTTCCTCAATACACTCAGACCTGTGACCTCCCTAGCTATTACCTTTCATCATCACTATAACAGTCAGACCTGTGACCTCCCTAGTTATTACCTTTCATCATCACTATAACAGTCAGACCTGTGACCTCCCTAGGTATTACCTTTCATCATCACTATAACAGTCAGACCTGTCACCTCCCTAGGTATTACCTTTCATCATCACTATAACAGTCAGACCTGTCACCTCCCTAGCTATTACCTTTCATCATCACTATAACAGTCAGACCTGTGACCTCCCTAGGTATTACCTTTCATCATCACTATAACAGTCAGACCTGTCACCTCCCTAGCTATTACCTTTCATCATCACTATAACAGTCAGACCTGTCACCTCCCTAGCTATTACCTTTCATCATCACTATAACACTCAGATCTTCTCTCTTTCTCCCTCCCCAGCCTCCTCTCTCTTCCTCCGCCAGGTTTCTTCATCCCCTAACCTTCATTCCCCTTACTACTACCCCATATCATCAATATACCCCTCACCCTCCCTCCCTCCTTATATTCCTCCCTCTCTCTATCCCCTAGTTTTCCCCCCACCCTCCCTCCCTCCTTATATTCCTCCCTCTCTCTATCCCCTAGTTTTCCCCTCTTCCTCCCTCAACCTTAAGCTTCATTCAACATCTTTTTGAGTGTGGACCCATTTCACCTTTTTGCTTACCTTAATCCTCCCCCAGTCCCCGTTTAGCCTCTCTCATCCTCCCCCAGTCTCCCCTTACCTCCCTCCCCATCCCTAAATCCTTCCTCCTACATTTCACTCAGCCTCCCTTGTGTGAGGAAAATGTAACACCTTTAAGTAACCTTTATACAGCCTACATGATTATTCACTACAATGGGAAGCCTAATCCTCTAAGGAACGCGTGTGTCATCTTAAACACAATGTTCATTTTAGACTTGATACCTGGAGGGAAATCATTATTGTACAGTATGTGTCTTGTATGTGTGCTTGGGTATGCGTGTGAATATTAATTGTTGTGTGTGTGTGTGGGTATACATGGTATACATGTGTGAACAGTGACAAGGAAGGAGGGTATAGTCGTGTCTAGTTGCTTGGTGCTATATTTGTAGCCACCCTTTGCGTATGGGAGGTGACACAATGTGTGGTGGTAACCATGGAGATGCTTCAAGGAGCTAATGCTAGAATGTTATGCTAGTGACTAGCAGCAGATATCATTGTCCTCCAAACTCTGGGTGGACGAAGGAGACTGTAGTTCTCTATATGCACTTTTGACCCCAGTCTCTACACTGCCATGTTTGCTTCAATGGGTAAGGCATCCAAGCACACATTACATTACCAGCCCCACAATGGCTGCTGCATTAATGAAAACCTCAGAATGCTCTGGTTCAGGAACGGTCACAGACATCTTGATTGAATTCCAAATGGCACCCTATTTGCACTCATTTTGACCAGACTGAGTGCACTATGTAGGAAATAGGGTGCCAGGGCACCAGTAGAGTGCACTATGTAGGAAATAGGGTGCCAGGGCACCAGTAGAGTGCACTATGTAGGAAATAGGGTGACAGGGCACCAGTAGAGTGCACTATGTAGGAAATAGGGTGACAGGGCACCAGTAGAGTGCACTATGTAGGAAATAGGGTGACAGGGCACCAGTAGAGTGCACTATGTAGGAAATAGGGTGACAGGGCCCAACTGAGTGCACTATGTAGGAAATAGGGTGACAGGGCACCAGTAGAGTGCACTATGTAGGAAATAGGGTGACAGGGCACCAGTAGAGTGCACTATGTAGGAAATAGGGTGACAGGGCACCAGTAGAGTGCACTATGTAGGAAATAGGGTGACAGGGCACCAGTAGAGTGCACTATGTAGGAAATAGGGTGCCAGGGCCCAACTGAGTGCACTATGTAGGAAATAGGGTGCCAGGGCCCAACTGAGTGCACTATGTAGGAAATAGGGTGCCAGGGCCCAACTGAGTGCACTATGTAGGAAATAGGGTGCCAGGGCCCAACTGAGTGCACTATGTAGGAAATAGGGTGCCAGGGCCCAATTGAGTGCACTATGTAGGAAATAGGGTGCCAGGCAGAAATGTGACTCTGTCAAAAGTAATTCTAGATCAATAACCTCAATAAATATGCCTTAGTCACATAATAACTGAGTCCATCAATACATGAATAACATAGTTTCACATTTAAAATGATCCATATGCCTGTACACACAGGCGTGAAACCCTTAAGCTCTTGACTTCTCTCTGGCTGGGAGTCAGTCATCTATCATATGTGGCCCAGTCGTTTGGCCGTTACATGAATAAACTGCTCGCTATGCAGCTATTGACTGTCTGAGGGACTGTAGCAGAGACCTTTTGAGTTAATGGATAGCACGTACCGGGCAGCATAACATCATAAAGAAAGTTCATTTCCCTCTGTTTCTCCCGTGAGAAATAACTCCCTGTCCCTGCAGTGCTTTTTAAAAATGTGATTTAGATTCACCACAATGGGTGAGAAGAGAAGGTAATTAGAGCCAGGAACAGGACAGCTTTGTGATTTTGAGTTACCATGACACCTGTTGCATGTGAGGGACTATCTCTCGGAGGCTGAAAATAACTTCTGTACTATGTCCATATGAGGCACAGCAGTGACACAACACAGCAAAGAACTAACTAAATAAATAACATTCATTACCCAGAGCAATGGATGCAATCTCACACCCCCAAGCCCATCGCTGGCTCCCTCTATGGACCCAGAAGTAACACAAAAGAGGGGGGAGAACCGTAATTGCAGGGGGACAGATTTATTTGTAGCTTCATAATAGCCCCCCCCCCCCCCCCCTCTAAATGAAGGTTTGTGCTCAGTTGTAGAACACGGTATGTCAGGTATGTCAGGTCTCTAACAAATCTCAGTGACAAAGAAATTAGATGATGGTTTTCTCTGTCCGTGTATCCCTGCGAGGAGCCCTGTTCTATCACACCCAGACTGGACGAGTGTGTTTCCAGCTACACTGCTTCATAGCCTTGACTCACTCCTCAGCCTCCGGGCTCTGAAAGATAAGTTCACATGATCATACCACTGTCCTTACACAACCCGGAACTCAGATCTCACACTGTAACTTTAAACAACTCGAGGCTTAGGAGTCCAAACGTTTTGGATGTGAGTTTGTGGAGTAATAATTACTACGCATAACAACGATATTGATATTCAACAATAAATAATGAATGAATTCCTCAATGTGGAAAAACGATTAGAACTCCATCCACCCCTCCAGAGGGTCTATGCTAAGCCAGGGGTGTCAAAATGGGGATCATGAGGGTCGTTCAGCTCAAAAAGCACTAGAAAGAGGATTGACAGCCTCCATCTCAGATTGTCCTCAAATTGTTTCTGTTGTTAGAAACAGATAAGATTAGCATTCCTGCAACATTATTTTGTTGAAATATAATTTGAGCTCTGAGAAATTAAGCTAATTGATTACACTCAAATTAGCCATTTAAATTTATAGGATTCATATAATATTCAATAAATATAGTACCTAACATCTGATTTGGACCAAACTTTTTTCTGAAAATGATTTAGACATGAGGAATCTAAAGAAATGGTAAAAAGCCACCCACGGACCCTCCACACTCCATGCCAATCCCACCCAACAACCAGTATACACTGAGTGTACAAAACATTATGAACATGACGTAGACTGACCAGGTGAATGCAGGTGAAAGGGTGCAGCTCAAGATTAGGAAGGTGTTCTTAATGTTTTGTACATTCTGTGTATAGTATCAGTTCTCTGTGTCTGACAAGTAGTATGTAGCCCGTGGCTTGGAGTATTGTTTCTTTATCCTATGTAATGTATTCCCAGTGAATTTGGTGATGTTTTTTCCCCCCTGTTCAGAGAATTAGTCATTGAAGTTGTTAGGTTTATGTCCCATCCTACATCCTTATATTACCAGGTTCTGACCACTAGGGGGTGTTGTTCAATGTGATTTCTTTAAAAAAATGTAAAAGTTCAACGTTAAAGTGATAGTTGCTCCAATTATCAAATTACATATTGGTTTCCTTACCCTGTAAGCAGTCTGGTTTAGTTGTCCACTATTTCAAATGCAAACTTTTTAGCATTTGTGGCACAAATCAAATTCAAGTCAATGGTACCTATATTAGCATTTTCACACTTCATGTCCAAATCATCCTGAAGAATCAAAGAACTGATAGTGTAACTCAGTTATGTTTAAGATCACATTATTTGTCAATTACACACAAGGTCCAACCGAAATCTGACTTCCGCTTTTAACCCAAGTCCTCCGAAAGACAGGTTTCCTTTTGGCGAGGTGGGCACCCAGGGAGCTCTTGTTGTGGGGGGTTAAGTACCTTGCTCAAGGGCACAACGGCAGGCAATGGCATCTAGGATTTGATATCTGTAACCCTCTGGTTGCCAGCTCACTTCCCACCAGATTTTTACAGTTGGACCCAGGTTTTGAACCAGGGTTGCCAGTTGTTGGCTAGCCTCTCTAACCGTTAGAAAACCTGCCACTCCCACGTAGATGATTTGGACATGAAGCGTGGAAATGTCAGGTAAACAAAACCAAAGCATGGGTTTACTGTCATAGCTTGTCCATAAACTAATTTGACAATTTCTTTGGATTCCTCACATCTTACTCATTGTTAGAAAAAGGCTTGGTCCACACAGTCCTAATCAGATGTTAGGTACTATATTTATTGAATATTATATGAATCCTATACATTAAAACTGACAATTTGGGTGTAATTAATTTGCCTAATTTCTCAGAGATCAAATTCTATTTCAACAATAAGGTTGCAGGAATGCTAATCTTATCTGTTTCTAAATACAGAAATGATTTGTAAATAATCTGAGATGGTGGGCATCATGGTTTGCTGAAATGACATGAGGATGTTCTGAAGTTCTGTAACAGGGGAAGGTGAAAGACAAATTGGCTGGATGCCAAGACAACTCTAAGTCGAGAGAGAGAGAGAGAGACGGGGGAGGTAGAGAGGGAGAGCCGGGGGAGGTAGAGAGGGAGAGAAAGCCAGGGGAGAGAGAGAGAGAGAGAGAGAGAGAGAGAGAGAGAGAGAGAGAGAGAGAGAGAGAGAGAGAGAGACACGGGGGAGGTAGAGAGGGAGAGCCTGGGGAGAGAGAGAGAGGGAGAGAGAGCCGGGGGAGATGGAGAGAGCAATAAAGAGTTGATGCCAGAGGAAGGGGTAGGGAGAAGAAGAAGAGGGTTCTCAAATATTGATGTCCCGCTGTCATGGAGCAGAGGCTGGGAGATTAAAGAGACCCAGCCCTTCCTGTACACACACACACACACACACACACACACACACACACACACACACACACACACACACACACACACACACACACACACACACACACACACACACACACACACAAACTGCCTCTGGGTTTGAATTTCAGCCCAGTGCTCGCTCGGATCAAACTCTGCTCAGTTGGTTGTGCTGATAACAGAATCCCAATAGAGACGTGGCAGACATGCTCATTAATTTCTCCTAATGAGGCATGCTCCATGTAATCTCACATCCATTCATCAACCTCAAATAAAGAGCGACAGGAAGAGGGAGAGAGGAATAAAGAATATTTGGAGGCTATTCCATCATCGCTTAGAATGATTGTAGGGAAGAGGAGACGCACTGCACTGTGCTGAACTGTGATGTTGTTTCATTGGAAATCAGTCCCCAATGATCCTACAGCATAAGGTGCGGAGAGATGTACAATATGGCCGTCACATCAGAGTGGAGCTGAAAATGATGCTGTAGAGGTGAGGATGGAGTGAGAGGGACAGAGAGGGATGGAAATGGATGGAGAGAGACAGAGAGAGAGAGAGAGAGAGAGAGAGAGAGAGAGACAGACAGACAGACAGACAGACAGACAGACAGACAGACAGACAGACAGACAGACAGACAGACAGACGGAGATGGATGGAAATGGATGGAGAGAGACAGACAGAGAGGGATGGGAATGGATGGAGAGAGACAGAGATGGATGGAAATGGATGGAGAGAGACAGAGAGAGAGACAGAGAGTGATGGAAATGGATGGAGAGAGACAGAGAGGGATGGAAATGGATAGAGAGACAGAGAGGGATGGAAATGGATGGAGAGAGACAGAGAGAGATATATATATAATATGACATTTGTAATGTCTGTTTGTTTAATGTTTACTGTTAATTTTTATTGTTTATTTCACTTTTGTATATTATCTACCTCACTTGCTTTGGCAATGTTAACACATGTTTCCCATGCCAATAAAGCCCATTAAATTGAGAGAGAGAGAGAGAGAGAGATGGACATGGATGGAGAGAGGTGGAAAGACACCGAAAGAGAGCTATAGGGATGAGGATGAAGAGGCGTCACTACAGACCCTGGTTCGATTCCAGGCTGTATCACAACCGGCCGTGATTGGGAGGCCCATAAGGCGGCACACAATTGGCCCAGCATTGTCCGGGTTTGGCCGGGGTAGGCCGTCATTGTAAATAAGAATTTGTTCTTAACTGACTTGCCTAGTTAGCGAGCGTGAGCCTGGTGCAGCCGCATAAAGATGGACACTTTGAAGATGATCCAAAGTAAAGGAGGGAATCTTAGGATTGGCGTCGGGCCGCACAGCGTGTGTCGTGTGTGAGTTATGTGTGGATGTGACTCCCACCCTAACCCACATCATCCGCAGCAGTAGCCTATATCTTAGCTGTCCACAAACACATCAGGTTGAAAATGTCACCGTGGGGTTTTCTATTCCTCTCTCTGCTCTCCCTCTGCTGTGAGGTAATGTTGTCATAATGTAACAGTGGTAGCTACAGTATCTAGCTAGCGTGGGCTAAATTTCTGTCAGGATACATCACATCACATTGGCTCATCCAGATGCACTATGGCCTTTTCCTTTACCTTATAGAGGGGGGCTGGGAGGTGCACAGCCAATAGCATACAGCAGCAAGCTACTGTACGCATACATTAACATAAGAGGGGGTTACTATCCTACCACTGTTTTACACACGTTGGTGCCCAGGGATGCATGCAAAATCACACATACACACACACCCACACAGAGCCACACACACCCACACAGAGGCACACACACACACAGAGGCACACACACACACACCCACACCCACACCCACACAGAGACACACACACACACACACACACACACACACACACCCACACAGAGGCACACACACCCACACAGAGGCACACACACAGAGACACACACACCCACACAGAGGCACACACACACACACACACACACCCACACAGAGGCACACACACACCCACACCCACACAGAGACACACACACACAGAGGCACACAAACATTTAACCGTACACACATACACACTACAGAGACTGGTAGACTATAGAACTTGTGTCTTTTGCCTCGTTAGAACACATCGGCCACAGCTAACACAAACACACACACGCACACACACACACACACACACAGTGAGTCGTCACTTCCTAGTTCTGTCATGGGGACAGGAAGAAGAACATTGAGGTGTGGTCCCATGGGAGCACATGCACACACCCTTCTCCCGTGACAGCCTAGCAGGTCACACAGATGACATGACCTCACTGTGCAGGGTAGCTAGCTGCTCTACCCTGCAGTGTAAGGAACCTCTTGTAGTATTGGGAAAGCCTTTACCATCAGACAGAATACTGTTTAGCTGTTTAAGCTTTCAAATGACTATTATGGGAGTTGAAGGTAGCTCTCTGTCTGGCACAGATTTGTCAGTTGACTATTAATTCATCCTGATTTAAGAAAGCTTATGGATCCATAGAGCTGGGTGGATTCAGGAGTCAGTGGTCACTATGCAGAAGGGATAAACAAACATCAACCCAGGACACATCCCAAATAGCACCCTATTCCATATACAGTACACTACTTTTGGCCAGGGCCCATGTTGGGTAGTGCACTATGTAGGTAATAGGTTCCCATTTGGGACGCAGCTCCAGGCTTTACAGTATAACAGCCATCCATTTCAACAGTCTGTCTTTCCACCCTCCATCAGCCAAGGCGGTTGAGCTGCTATGATACATAGATAAGATCACTTTACTGGTCAATTGCACACAAAGGCCAACCAAAATGTAACCTCCGCTTTTAATCCAACGCCTCTGAAAGACACACTTACATACATAGACAGGTTTTGGAGAGGTGTTGGGGGGCTGCCACACTAGGTGCCCAGGGAGCTGCTGTTGTGGGGGGTTAAGTACCTTGCTCAAGGGAACAATGGCAGGCAATGGCATCTTGGATTTGATAGCAGCACCCCCCCCCACCCCCAGAACAGCCTCAATTCGTCAAGGTGTCGAAAGCGTTAAGCATGAAAAACCCAGCAGCATTGCAGTTCTTGACCAAAACCGGTGCGCCTGGCACCTACTACTATACCCCGTTCAAAAGCAACTGTTGCAAGAATGTGAGGAAGAGTTGTAATGTGAAGGTTTTGTTAATGATGTCAATCTTGTGAATGCAAACTAATCATAAAACAGGGTGATGTCATCATAAAACAGGGAGATGTCATCATAAAACAGGGAGATGTCATCATAACACAGGGTGATGTCATCATAACACAGGGTGATGTCATCATAACACAGGGTGATGTCATCATAAAACAGGGTGATGTCATCATAAAACAGGGAGATGTCATCATAACACAGGGTGATGTCATCATAACACAGGGTGATGTCATCATAAAACAGGGTGATGTCATCATAACACAGGGTGATGTCATCATAAAACAGGGTGATGTCATCATAACACAGGGTGATGTCATCATAAAACAGGGTGATGTCATCATAACACAGGGTGATGTCATCATAAAACAGGGTGATGTCATAAAACAGGGTGATGTCATCATAAAACAGGGAGATGTCATCATAACACAGGGTGATGTCATCATAAAACAGGGTGATGTCATCATAAAACAGGGTGATGTCATCATAAAACAGGGTGATGGCATCATAAAACAGGGTGATGTCATCATAAAACAGGGAGATGTCATCATAAAACAGGGTGATGTCATCATAACACAGGGTGATGTCATCATAAAACAGGGAGATGTCATCATAACACAGGGTGATGTCATCATAAAACAGGGAGATGTCATCATAACACAGGGTGATGTCATCATAAAACAGGGAGATGTCATCATAACACAGGGTGATGTCATCATAAAACAGGGAGATGTCATCATAAAACAGGGTGATGTCATCATAAAACAGGGTGATGTCATCATAAAACAGGGTGATGTCATCATAACACAGGGTGATGTCATCATAAAACAGGGAGATGTCATCATAACACAGGGTGATGTCATCATAAAACAGGGTGATGTCATCATAAAACAGGGTGATGTCATCATAAAACAGGGTGATGTCATAAAACAGGGTGATGTCATCATAAAACAGGGAGATGTCATCATAAAACAGGGAGATGTCATCATAAAACAAGGTGATGTCATCATAAAACAGGGTGATGTCATCATAACACAGGGTGATGTCATCATAAAACAGGGAGATGTCATCATAACACAGGGTGATGTCATCATAAAACAGGGTGATGTCATCATAACACATCATAAAACAGGGTGATGTCATCATAAAACAGGGTCATCAAAAACAGGGAGATGTCATCATAAACAAGGTGATGTCATCATAAAACAGGGAGATGTCATCATAACACAGGGTGATGTCATCATAAAACAGGGTGATGTCATCATAAAACAGGGTGATGTCATCATAACACAGGGTGATGTCATCATAAAACAGGGAGATGTCATCATAAAACATGGTGATGTCATCATAAAACAGGGTGATGTCATCATAAAACAGGGTGATGTCATCATAACACAGGGTGATGTCATCATAAAATGGGGAGATGTCATCATAAAACAGGGTGATGTCATCATAAAACAGGGTGATGTCATCATAACACAGGGTGATGTCATCATAACACAGGGTGATGTCATCATAACACAGGGTGATGTCATCATAACACAGGGAGATGTAGCCTACACACAACAGCTAGGGGGACTGATATGTGATTGAGTTACACATGTTACATGTATAACCTTTAAATGCTTCCAGTGCTTCAGACTATTTTCACAAATGGCTTTACACTGGTCACTCAAAACACACCCTTCAGATTAGGCCACGCAACAAGACTTAACTAATGATTAGTAAATGGTTTATGAAACATCTTATGAATGGAGAAATGATTAACATATTATTGTAACTATTATAAATGCTTTATTACGTATGGTTGTTATAAAGTCCTACCCAAATAACGTAAATTACAAGTTTACAACAGTTTGGGGAAGACCCTTTCCTGTTTCAGCGTGACAACGCCCCCGTGCACATAGTGAGGTCCATACAGCAATGGTTTGCCGAGATCAGAGCCCTGACCTCAACTCCATCGAACTCCTTTGGGATGAACTGGAACGCAGGCTGCGAGCCAGGCCTAATCGCCCAACATCATTTCCCGACTTCACTAATGCTCTTGTGGCTGAATGGAAGCAAGTCCCCGCAGCAATGTTCCCACATCTAGTGGAAAGCCTTCCCAGAAGAGTGGAGGCTGTTATAGCAGCAAAGGAGGGACCAACCCCATATTAATGCCCATGATTTTGGAATGAGATGTATGTGGACACCTGCTCGTCGAACGTTTGGTCATGTAGTGAAGCTCTACTGTACATAAAGGGAACCATATAGACTCCTTGTCTATTGCAGGGCACTCTGCTGTCATAACACTGACTAGATTAATTGAGAAGACGGCATTTAGTTAACCTCCCTACCTCTATGTTGCATATTTCCCTCTCTTCTCATTTTCTCTCGTTTTACTTTTCTCTTTCAATACCACGCTCTCTGTTTCCTGTCTGTCTGTCTGTCTGTCTGTCTGTCTCTCTCTCTCTCTCTCTCTCTCTCTCTCTCTCTCTCTCTCTCTCTCTCTCTCTGTGTGGGTGGATGGTGCGACATGGTGTGAGTCGTCAGAGGCTGTTTGTACACAGACAGTCAAGGATACAGTATAAATGTGTGTCTCTACAGTGTGTCTTTTATAAAGGTGGCTTCATTTTCCAGACCCCGGAGTGCAGTTGATTGGCATGGAGACTGCTGTGCACCTCTGGATAGCAGGCCGATGGCGTTAGCCGGTCAAAGCCCTTATGGAGCACACGAGAGAGAGAGAGAGAGAGGGAGAGAGAGTGTGTGTGTTCGACGAGAGAGAGAGTGTGTGTGTGTGTGTGTGTGTGTGTGTGTGTGTGTGTGTGTGTGTGTGTGTGTGTGTGTGTGTGTGTGTGTGTGTGTGTGTGTGTGTGTGTGAGAGAGAGAGCGAGTATGAGTGTGTGTGTGAGAGTGTGTGTCTGTGTGTGTGAGAGAGAGAGTGTGTGTGATAGAGAGAGTATGTGTTTGAGAGAGAGAGAGAGAGAGAGAGAGAGAGAGAGAGAGAGAGAGATCGTGTCTGTGTGAAGATGCAGGCAGCAGGTTTGGACTGTGTTCCCGCTGTGAGTGGAGGTGGAGGGAGGACAGTATGTATGAGGAGAGGTCAGGCTCAGTATCTATACTGAGAGCACTAGATCAGAGGTCATCTCTCCACTGAGCACACAGGGCCTTTAAGCTATTTCCCATAAAGCTGTCCACTTATACCTTATTTTACACAACATTATGCCTTTCTGTGTTTCTCTGAGAGCTTTGCGTGTAATCTTTGTGTATATACTCTCTCGTGTGTGTGTGTGTGTGTTTGTGTGTGTGTGTGTGTGTGTGTGTGTGGGTGTGTGTGGGTGTGTGTGGGTGTGTGTGTGTGTGTCTATGCATGTAGGTAAAAAAAGGTTTAAAAAAATGTGTGTGTTTATAGTCTAAAACATGTATTTATGTCCAGTCCATAGTCATAGACACTGGGTATATAAAGTTTAAGTCAGACTTTTACATACACTGAGACAAATACATTTAAACTCAAGTTTTCCTTGTCTTAGGTCAGTTAGGATCACCACTTTATTTTAAGAATGTGAAATGTCAGAATAATAGTAGTGATTTGTTTCAGCTTTTATTTCTTTCGTCACATTCCCAGTGGGTCAGAAGTTTACATACACTCAATTAGTATTTGGTATCATTGCCTTTAAATTGTTTAACTTGAGTCAAGCTTTTCGGGTAGTCCTCAATAAGCTTCCCACTGTCACGCCCTGGTCGAAATATATTATGTTTATTCTTCATTTATTCGGTCAGGCCAGGGTGTGACATGGGTTATTGTGGTGTGTTTTTGTCTTGGGGTTTTGTGGGATGTCTAGCGTTAGTCTATGGCTGCCTGAGGCGGTTCTCAATCAGAGTCAGGTGATTATCGTTGTCTCTGATTGGGAACCATATTTAGGCAGCCATATTCTTTGTGTATTTCTTGGGTGATTGTCCTTAGTGTCCTTGTTCCTGTCTCTATGTTAGTTTACACTAGTATAGGCTGTTTTGGTTTTCGTTACTTTGTTTTGTAGTATTTGTATTGATTCGTGTTTTACGGTTTTTCATTAAACATGGATCGCAATCTACATGCTGCATTTTGGTCCGACTCTCCTTCACCCCATGAAAACCGTTACACCCACAATAAGTTGGGTAAATTTGGTCCATTCCTCCTGACAGAGCTGGTGTAACTGAGTCAGGTTTGTAGGCCTCCTTGCTTCGACATGCTTTTTCAGTTCTGCCCACAAATTGTCTATCGGATTGAGGTCAGTGCGTTGTGATGGCCACTCCAATACCTTGAATTTGTTGTCCTTAAGACATTTTGCCACAACTTTGGAAGTATGCTTGGGGTCATTGTCCATTTGGAAGACCCATTTGCAACCAAGCTTGAATTTCCTGACTGACGTCTTGAGATGTTGCTTCAATATATCCACATAATTTTCCGTCCTCATGATGCCATCTATTTTGTGAAGTGCACCAGTCCCTCCTGCAGCAAAGCACTCCCAGAACATGATGCTGCCACCCCCGTGCTTCACGGTTGGGATGGTGTTGTTCAGCTTGCAAGCCTCCCCCTTTTTCCTCCAAACATACCGATGTTCATTATGACAGTTATATTTTTGTTTTTATCAGACCAGAGGACATTTCTCCAAAAAGTACCATCTGTGTCCCCATGTACAGTTGCAAACTGTAGTCTGGCTTTTTTATGGCGGTTTTGGAGCAGTGGCTTCTTCCTTGCTGAGCGGCCTTTCAGGTTCTGTCGATATAAGACTAATGTTACCGTGGATATAGATACTTTTGTACCTGTTTCCTCCAGTATCTTCACAAGATCCTTTGCTGTTCTTCTGGGATTTATTTGCACTTTTCGCACCAAAGTACGTTCATCTCTAGGCGACAGAACGCGTCTCCTTCCTGAGCGGTATGCGTGGTCCCATGGTGTTTATAGGACTAGTTTTACTGTGGACATAGATACTTTTGTACTTGTTTCCTCCAGCATCTTCACAAGGTCCTTTGCTGTTCTGGGATTGATTTACAGATGAACGTGGTACTTTCAGGGGTTTGGAAGTGACTCCCAAGGATGAACCAGACTTGTGGAGGTCTACAATTTTTTTTCTGAGGTCTTTGCTGATTTCTTCTGATTTTCCCATAATGTCAAACAAAGAGGCACTGAGTTTGAAGGTAGGCCTTGAAATACATCCTCAGGTACATACAATTGACTCAAATGATGTCAATTAGCTTATCAGAAGCTTCTAAAGCCATGACATAATTTTCTGGAATTTTCCAAGCTGTTTAAAGGCACAGTCAACTTAGTGTATGTAAACTTCTGACCCACTGGAATTGTGATACAGTGAAATAATCTGTCTGTAAACCATCTTTGGAAAGATTACTTGTGTCATGCACAAAGTAGATGTCCTAACCGACTTGCCAAAACTATAGTTTGTTAACAAGAAATTTATGGAGTGGTTGAAAATGAGTTCTAATGACCCCAAGTGTATGTAAACTTCCGACTTAAACTTTTTTTTTTTTTTTTTTAACCTTTTAACTATTTAACTAGGCAAGTCAGTTCAGAACAAATTCTTATTTTCAATGATGGCCTAGGAACAGTGGGTTAACTGCCTGTTCAGGGGCAGAACGACAGATTTTGTACCTTGTCAGCTCGGGGATTTGAACTTGCAACCTTTCAGTTACTAGTCCAACCCTCTAACCACTAGGCTACCCTGTCGCCCCTGTATAAACTGAACAAAAGTATTAACGCAACATGCAACAATTTCAACATTTTTACTGAGTTACAGTTCATATAAGGAAATCAGTCATTTTTAAATGAATTAATTTGGCCCTAATCTATGGATTTCACATGACTGGGCAGGGGAGCAGCCATGGGAAGGCCTGGGAGGGCATAGGCCCACCCACTTGGGAGCAAGGCCCACCCACTGGGAAGCCAGACCCAGCCAATCAGAATGAGTTTTTCCCCACAAAAGGACTTAATTACAGACAGAAATACTCCTCAGTTTCATCATCTGTCCCACTAGCTGGTCTCGATACCGCAGGTGAAAAAGCCAGGTGTGGAGGTCCTGGGCTGACACGTTGTCTGTGGTTTTGAAGCCGGTTAGACTTCATTCTCGAAAACGACGTTGGAGGCAGCTTATGGTAGAGAAAATAACATTAAATTCTCTGGCAAAAGCTGTGGTGGACATTCCTGCAGTCAGCATGCCAATTTCACGCTCCCTCAAAACTTGAGACATCTGTGGCATTGTGTTGTGTGACAAAACTGCACATTTTAGAGTGGCCTTTTATTCTCCCCAGCACAAGGTGCACCTTGGTAATGATCATGCTGTTTAATCAGCTTCTTGATATGTGTTACGTTCCCCGTTTCTGTGTTGTGGGTTTGTATGTATGTGTATATGTTTCAGGATGGCTTCCTGGATTCCAAGCTGCTGATTGGTCGGCCCCATTACAGATTGGAGCTCTGACCCCGCCCTCTCGTCAGGGGATACAGCTGTCTGCAATTACCGGCTCCTTCTGGCTTGAAAAGCCAGTGTTCCCTTGTTAGGAGAGAGCTCCTTTGTATGTGATGTGCTGGTTGTTGGTCTGGTAAATGTGTTGTGAAGTATTTTGGAGCCAGTCCTGTAGGGGTATGTGTTTGCCATAGTACATAGTGTTTTTGGTTTATTCCAATTTTTACATTTACATTTAAGTCATTTGGCAGACGCTCTTATCCAGAGCGACTTACAAATTGGTGAATTCACCTTATGACATCCAGTGGAACAGCCACTTTACAATAGTGCATCTAAATCATTTAAGGGGGGGGGGGGGGTGAGAAGGATTACGACTTATTCTGTTTCATTGGTTCTCAGAGGGGAAGGGGAAGGCACCTTGGGAGTGTTTAGGCAAGAGGCCTGCGGGCATACATATACCCGTAGTATTTAGTCTCTGCACACGAGTTAAGACCTGGGCGGACCACCCCCTGTAGTTTGGTCAGCGCGCTAGGTTGGGTTAAGAATGGGTAACCAGTGGGTAGGCAGGTAAGGTACGAGGGGGGGAACTTTAACTTACTTTCTTTGCTTTGGTTCTGTCCAGCCCCTTTTCCTCACCTTACTGTGTGAAGGAAACACATTCCCTAATGGTAAATATCCTGTCATCCTTACCCACACCTACAATCACATACCTCTTCCACTCCACGGGGAGTTGAGTTGTAGTGGGGTGTTGCGTACGTAACAATATGGCAGGCCTGTCAGGTGGATGGATTGTCTTGGCAAAGGAAAAATCCTCACAAACAGGGATGTGAACACATTTGTGCACGACATTTGAGAGAAATAAGCTTTTTGTGAGTATGGATCGTCTGTGATCTTTTATTTAATCTCATCAGACATGGGACCAACACTTTACATGTTGGCTTTATATTTTTTGTTAGAGTCAGTAGCACTCTGGCATAGAGCAGTACAGACCAACCACTCCCTCTTCCTGCCCTTTTGGCTGGCTGGTGGGCTTGAAGCACTGCTTGAAAGTCAGGCAGGCACAATGATTCACTTTCATCTTTCATCTCTTACAGTAGCCCCAGCCTTAGACACACACTGTACTGAACTGTTCCCATAGAAATAGGTACTATTCTCTTATGGGTCCACTAAATATAGCTGCCGGTCACCACATTGCTGACTAGATTGAGTAAGCATGTTCTAGTACCTCTATTTCTATGACCGTATCATCGACCCTCTCTGACTACTTCTGATGTTCCCATGCAGGCCTCTATTAATGAATTTCTCTCTCTCTCTCTCTCTGCCACTCTGTCTCTCTCTCTCTCTCTGCCACTCTCTCTCTCTCTCTCTCTGCCACTCTGTCTCTCTCTCTCTCTCTGCCACTCTGTCTCTCTCTCTGCCACTCTGTCTCTCTCTCTCTCTCTCTGCCACTCTGTCTCTCTCTCCCTCTTTCCCTCCCTCTCTCTCTCTCTCTCTCTCTCTCTCTCTCTCTCTCTCTCTGCCACTCTGTCTCTCTCTCTCTCTTTCCCTCCCCAATATGGCTGTCTGTTAGACATTCCGTCCACTCCACACTGACAGGTGGACATAGTCTGAGGAGTCTGTGTAGCTGTCTCTTTCTGTAGATGAGAGATGGCAGACAGAGGGCTGACCTAACTGACAGAGGGTAGCAGACAGAGGGCTGACCTAACTGACAGAGGGTAGCAGACAGAGGGCTGACCTAACTGACAGCGGGTAGCAGACAGAGGGCTGACCTAACTGACAGCGGGTAGCAGACAGAGGGCTGACCTAACTGACAGCGGGTAGCAGACAGAGGGCTGACCTAACTGACAGCGGGTAGCAGACAGAGGGCTGACCTAACTGACAGCGGGTAGCAGACAGAGGGCTGACCTAACTGACAGCGGGTAGCAGACAGAGGGCTGATATGGATGTTACTTCTTCTTTATCTCATGTCTTTATATCCTATACCATCCAAACTGTCATTCAGATGTCATCCTATGTGTCCCAAATGGCAACCTATTCCCTAAAAAGTGCACTTATTTTGACCAGGACCCATTTGGGACACAGACCTAAATGTGATGGCCCCCATCATCGTGCCCTCTCAGTGACCACAGAACGATGATACCATATCAAATGATGCCTACATGATCACAACATCTCTCTGCAACATTAGAAGGACATTATGGAGTGCTTCAGGAGCGGAAAGAACCTCATAACTCTTTATTATCTTCATCCTATCTGATAGGGTTGTTTCATTGTGGAACTGTTACTCTCTGTGTCCCAAATGGGACCATATTCCCTACATAGTGGGCCCTGGTCAAAAATAGTGCACTGTACACTTTAAAAAAGACAGCTTTAGCCAACTGTTTAATCAGCGTTATTCTGTGAGTTGAGTGGACATTAAAATTACAATAATTTGAGCAAAAAAATGTTAGTTTGTTTACTCAACAAACTATTATTGAAGTGAGCTGAACTTAAACAAGCTTGTTGAGTAAAATTACAAATTCATTGTCTTTGATTCATTGTCTTTGAAATTAGCTGATAATTAGCCTTATCCCTGGCCTCTGTATCCTTCCACCCAGTCCTATTAGCCTTATCCCTGGCCTCTGTATTTGGGAACCCAGTCCTAAGCCTTATCCCTGGCCTCTGTATCCTTCCACCCAGTCCTATTTTATCATCCTTCCACCCAGTCAAAGATTTATTTTCAGTGACAGATGATTAGCTGGATGGGACAATATATACAACTTCTCTGTTAGCCTTATCCCTGGCCTCTGTATCCTTCCACCCAGTCCTATTAGCCTTATCCCTGGCCTCTGTATCCTTCCACCCAGTCCTATTAGCCTTATCACTGGCCTCTGTATCCTTCCACCCAGTCCTATTAGCCTTATCCCTGGCCTCTGTATCCTTCCACCCAGTCCTTTTAGCCTCATCACTGACTTCTCTTTGTTTTTATTTATTTAATTAGGCAAGTCAGTTAAGAACAAATTCTTATTTACAATGACAGCCTAGGAACAGTGGGTTAACTGCCTTGTTCAGAACAACATATTTCTACCTTGTCAGCTTGGGGGCTCAATCCAGCAACCTTTCAGTTACTGGCTCAACGCTCTAACCACTAGGCTACCTGCTGGCCTGCTCTCTCTCATGTCTCCTTCCACCCACTCCTATTAGTCTGATCACTGACCTCTCTGTCATGTATCCTTCCACCCATTCCATTGATTCTGTATTGAGCTTTACTGTAAGTAACCCACAATGACATCCCTGTCTGGCCATGTAGGTGGTGGGTCAATACAAAATGACTGCCCTTTCCTTTTGAGTTATTAGTTGAGGCTATTGTGCTCTCTCTATCTCTCTGACCGAGTATTAGGATGGACAACCTTTAAGTTTGTGTTCTTGGTGAGTGTGTCTCCCATTAAGACATTTTCCATCTGAACCTCAGGCTGAAATCAATATAACAGGGAGCCTTAAAAACAATAGATCCATGTCCTAAAATCATTACCCATGTCACTGGTTCATTTCAGGAGAGAGAAATTGCTATTGATCTCTGAGTTTTTTTTTTTAATGGTGAGAGAGTACACATTGAACACACCAGACCAGATCTGAATAACGCTTCACCTGTTGCTATGGTTACCTGGCTACCCTACCCTGCTCTGCCCTGCCCAGTCCCCTCACTCTCCTCTTCCCTCTCTCCCTCCTCTCCACTCTCTCTTCTGTCCTCTGTAGCCTAACGGTTAAGAGCGTTGGGCCAGTAACAGAAGGGTCACTGGTTCAAATCCACAAGTCAGCAAGGTTGAAAAATAAGCTGTTCTGCCCTTGAGCAAGGCAGGTAACCCCCAACAACAACTGCTACACAGGCACTGAAGATGTTGATTAAGAGGATTTGGGTTAAATATGGAAGACATTGAATGCATGCAGTTGTGCAACTGACTATCTCCTCCTCTCCTCTCATCACTTGGAGTCTTGCCTTGGTATCAGTGAGTAAGCACAGCTTGTGTTAAGGAGGCTCAGCCAGGATTTGCGGTGACCAAAATGGATGTATGGATCGTACAGCACTCTGAGACATTTGAGGGGTATTCCAGAAAGTCGGATTAGTGATTTAGCGAGATGTGACAAACCAGAACTTGTGCAAACTCGGCTCCGGAAAGAGAGACGGATCAGAAACCATAGCAACGAATGCTTTGAAGCAAACCTGCTACCTACGAGGTTAACTTGATCTTAGCCTGTCTTGGTGAATAAATACGTGATTTCCCCTCTGCCAATCAGATTGTTGTTCGCCACTATTGCTCTGCCCCTTGGAAAATCCACTTGACCTCGGAACCTGCATTGTTCGCTGTGCTTTACAACGGGGACAAATTATTGGACCTCGAATACATCCTTTAGATCATTCAGAATCATTTATTTTTTATCGTTATATTTTTTTCCGCACAATCACCAATCAGTTTATTCTATCAATATATAGAATATGTAACCCTACTCTGTTTGACTGACTGCCATACAAAAAAAGAGAAGAGTCTGCCTCGCATTGAAGATATTTTTTAATTATCTTTAGTGCATTCCCTGGCCATGAAGCTGTACATATAATCAAGGAGAACTTTTACAGAATTGCAGGTACAGTAGGCTGCGGTCAGTTGACTGCTAGGGATGCTTTGCTATTCTCAATTAATAAGCCTAGGCAACATGATAGAAATGATAAATAGCCAAATTCCTCACGCAGATTTTCCGAACGTCATTGGCGCTATAGGTGGACACATCCCCCTGTCTAAGACCCCTGACCACGTGGAGGAGACCAGGTGAATAGAACATATGTTCACAGGCTGCTACAATTTACATATTAGGCCAGTGACTCAAAGCCCTGCTTTCTTCCCTGGTCTCTCCATCTGGCCCCCTCCCATCTCACCTCACTGCTTTCTTCCCCTGGTCTCTCCATCTGGCTTCCTCCCATCTCACCTCCCTGCTCTCTTCCCCTGGTCTCTCCATCTGGCTCCCTCCCATCTCACCTCCCTGCTCTCTTCCCCTGGTCTCTCCATCTGGCTCCCTCCCATCTCACCTCCCTGCTCTCTTCCCCCGGTCTCTCCATCTGGCTCCCTCCCATCTCACCTCCCTGCCTTCCCCCATACAGGCACAGTGCTTACATCTCTCCTTCCCTGTCCATCACTTTTCCTCCATCACGCCTTCCTTTTCCCACTACCATTATTTCCCTCCCGCCACTCCATTTTCACTCCTTCCTTTCAATGTCCTCCCTCCCTCCATCTCCTCTCTCCCTCCATCTCCTCTCTCCCTCCATCTCCTCTCTCCCTCCATCTCCTCTCTCCCTCCATCTCCTCTCTCCTCTCCCATTTCCATTCCCTCCCTTCCCTTTCCCCCTACAGGCACCTGCTTCCCTCCCTCCCTCCCCCATCCATCACTTTTCCTCCATCACGCCTTCCTTTTCCCACTACCATTATTTCCCTCCCGCCACTCCATTTTCACTCCTTCCTTTCAATGTCCTCCCTCCCTCCATCCCTCCCTCCCCCTCCCTCCCTCCTCTCTCCCTCCCTCCCTCTCCCTCCCTCCCTCCCTCTCCCTCCATCCCATCTCCTCCCTCCATCTCCCTCCCTCCATTTCCATCTCCTCCCTCCCTCCCTCCATTTCCATCTCCTCCCTCCCTCCCTCCATTTCCATCTCCTCCCTCCCTCCCTCCCTCCCTCCCTCCCTCCCTCCATTTCCATCTCCTCCCTCCCTCCCTCCCATCCCTCCATTTCCATCTCCCTCCCTCCCTCCCTCCATTTCCATCTCCTCCCTCCCTCCCTCCCTCCCTCCATTTCCATCTCCTCCCTCCCTCCATTTCCATCTCCTCCCTCCCTCCATTTCCCTCCCTCCCTCCATTCCCTCCCTCCCTCCTCCATTTCCATCCCTCCCTCCCTCCCTCCCCCCTCCATTTCCATCTCCTCCCTCCATCCTTCTCATCACCTCTCCTCCCTCCCTCATCTTCCTCTATCATCACCTTTCCTCTCTCTCCCCCTCTCCATCCCTCTCTTCTCTATCTCCCTGGGTCTGCTCAGCAGTGCGAGTAAGGAAATAGTCTAGAGGTGTCTATTAGCAGTGCCCCACCTCCATGCATACACTCAGGATACACACACACACACACAGTGTCCCCCATGAATATGCATCACCATGCTGCTCCGGGCCAGGCATTCACTCAGCCAGTTACAGCAGGCCATGTGGTTGAAGTGGTACTTAGTGTTATGCTATAGAGAGGATTAACTACTGTTTTGGATAAGGGGATGGGTACAGTATGATGTGTTCCATAGAGAGACAGTGTAGCCGGTTCTGTAGACGTTTATTGTAGTAGGGGTCGTAGAAGGGAATGCTACTGTATACACTAGTGGTGTCATGGTATAAAGAGGATTAACTACAGTGTATTTACGGTGTTGGATAACGGCTTGTAACACTACAGCACAGGAGGTTGGTGGCACCTTAATTGGGGAGGATGGGCTTGTGGTAATGGCCGGAGTGGAATGAGTGGAATGGTTTCGAATTCCATTCGCTCCGTTCCTGTAATTATTATGAGACGTCCTCCCCTCACCAGCCTCCTGTGCATTACAGTAAGATGTGTTCCATAAAGACATTGTGTAGCATGTATGAGCCTAGGAGTCAATATAGTTCAGGCAGATGGTCCAGGTGAGTTCTGTACTTCTATCTGTGAGGGGTTGTAAACACCATGGAGTTTAGATGGATGCTAAATTTAAGCTGTTACTATTACTAAGAGTATTCTGAACTGTGTTTGTGGATGGCAGTACCCTCCTTACTTACTTTATAAATTAATGTCTTCATTTACGACAAAAATGAGACTTTCAGGAAAAATACTTTATTTGCCTGGTCTATTCAGAAGTACATTTTACACAGCCTGAAAAGCAGAGAGCATTTCTATGTGTAATTTCTCCATACAGCTACAGGGCATTTAGAGTATTCAGACCCCCCAGCTTTTCCCACATGTTGTTACGTTACAGCCTTATTCTAAAATGTCTAACATTATTATCTTTCCTCATTATTCTACGCACCTACACACAATACCTCATAATGACAAAGCGAAAACAGAACATTGATTGAAAATAAAAAAACTTATTTACATAACTATTCAGACCCTTTGCTATGAGACTCAAAAATGAGCTCAGGTGCATCATGTTTCCATTGATCATCCTTTAGATGTTTCTACAACTTGATTGGAGTTCACCCTGTGGTAAATTCAATTGATTGGACATGATTTGGAAAGGCACACACCTGTCTACATGAGGTCCCACAGTTCACAGTGCATGTCAGTGCAAAAACCAAGCCATGAGGTCAAAGGAATTGTCCTTAGAGCTCCGGGACAGGATTGTGTCGAGGCACAGATCTGGGGAAGGGTACCAAAAAATGTCTGCAGCATTGAAGGTCCCCAAGAACACAGTGGCCTCCATCATTCTTAAATGGTGTAAGTTTGGAACCACCAAGACTCTTCCTAGAGCTGGCTTCCCAGCCAAACTGAGCAATCGGGGGAGAAGGGCCTTGGTCAGGGAGGTGACTGAATACTTATGTAAATGTGATTTTAGGTTTTTATTGTTAATGAAGTTGCACAAATTTCTAAAAACCTGTTTTTGTTTTGTCATTATGGGGTATTGTGTGTAGATTGATGAGGAAAAAAACAATTGAATCCATTTTAGAATATGGCTGTAACATACAAAATGTGGAAAAAGTCAAGGGGTCTGAATACTTTAAATCACTGTATATCCTAAAGAGAGTACTTACTGCAGTGGGCTAAATCAGGGTCACACTGAGTTATACTTGGTAGTCTTAAACAAGTCTTACTTTGAAACAAAAGAAGACACTTGTACCATGTCAGAATAGAGTTAAAATGTATTACATTTTGAGTTTGCAACCCAATATTACACTTTATGTCAGTGTTCCTCAATTGGCGGAGGTTTTATTTGGACCCCCAAGTTCTGAGACAAAAAACCTGCCACAAAACACTGTAAAAACACCAGGAAACCAGTTCTAAAGTGATTTCAATTTAAGAAATCTGTCCCCAAGAATTCCCATGCATAATAGAGAAACACATAATCGTATTCAAATGCAATCAAGGTTTGAAATTATTTTGTTTTAGTCAAGAATTTTATGTTTTGGGCTCATGAAAAAAAATCCCCGCTGCTGAATCTAGTTGAGGATCCCTGCTTTATATACAGTTGTCATGACTGTCCACGCAAATCGAAATAGGTCAGATCAGGTTTGCAATGAATAACTTCAATCAGACCCCCTCTCACCCTAGGGGGGGAAGAAAAGAACTAGTGGGGGTTAACAACTCACGCCCTGTTGTAAATCAAGGGAGAAGGTTCAGGCCAAAGAAATGTGCTTTGTTTCAACATACGTTTTCTGATAATCTAACATGTACAAAAGCAAATACTGGAACAATATTTCTAACATAGAACGTGGGTAATGGTCAGAGGCGATCTATAGAACACTAATGTAATTTACTTATTTGGTGATATCATTAAACATGTTATAAAGGAAATACTGTAAGTTGGAAAGTATCCCCACTACATATATAAGTTTCCATACTCTGCGTTGTGCATGTAATATGAAAAATTCCCAACGTGTTTTTGTTAAGAGAGGGATGTGATTTGAGAAGCTATAAGCGATCATTCTTTTACCTAACTTTGCACAGTGAGTAGTTAGGGGGGATACCTAGTCAGTTGTACAACTGAATATATTCAACTGAAATGTTTCTTCCGCATTTAACCCAACACCTCTGAATCAGAGACGTGCGGGGGGCTGCCTTAATCTACATCCAAGTCTTCCACGCCAGTGGGTTATCTGCCTTGCTCATGGGCAGAACAACATATTTTTACCTTGTCAGCTCAGGGATTCAATCCAGCAACCTTTCAATGACTGGCCCAACGCTCTAACCACCAGGCTGCCTGCAGTTACCACCCGGAGTGAGGTCAGGGAGCGTGCCAGCCTGCCGGAAACGCGCCTTTCGAGCAAACTCTATAAATGATGGGTTAAGAAAAAAACACATTAGACCAGAAAAGTGTGAAGCTGTAGCTGCTGGTTTGAACTCTGAATCTCAACACGAGGTGGAGACGATAAACTCACCTCTCCGACAGTCACTGGTACGGCTGATTAGCTGTCCTAAGTAAAGTATTTTCGAAAGCGAATTTAAGTAGGACCATCCTGTTACTCTGCTCAAACCATCAATATGGCTGGCTAGGAAAGTCAACTCTGTAGTTCTATTCAGGACGACACGACAAGTCACCGGATAACGGATGAGTACAAAGAAGGACAACAATGGAAGACTTGTTGGAACCATTTCGGACAATGAGAGTCTTACAAGCATGCCGCGAAATGGCCCAACCCCCTTTCCAAGGTTGCCCTGTTCACCGAGAGACCCCCAGCGAACCCAGGCATTTCACGTAAATACATTCATGATTTCTTATTCAAAGCTGACAGCGGTTCGTGTGCAAAGAATATGGTTACCGTAGGTGAGAGTAGTTTCTGAATGTACCAATGTTAAGTGTCTCTGTCCCTCTCTCATCTCTTTTTTAACAAGCATCAATGTCATTGTCATTCCGCTAGGGACCTGTTTTCAGCGTATTACGCCTCCAGTCAATAACCGGTGCAGAGTGTGTATTTTATCCTGTGTTCCCATTTAATTAGCTAGTAAATAATTAAACCAATTTGTGCAGTACTGAATCATAAGTAAGTCTCTAGTTTTTGCAGATGCAAGGAGGTTATGACTGTTCAGAATGATGATATGATACGAGGTTATGATTAATACGTTGACTGTTTATAGGTGTGATAGGTAAAGACCTTTCAGGGTTGAATTCAGGAGATGGTAACTCATTAAAGAACCACTCTCGTGGTGCCCCAGATCCTAATGAGTTAATTGTTACATGATTAATTTAATCGGGTAACAATTAAACATAGTTTGTTAATTAGATAAATAAGAGTCTTCCGATTAATGTTAAGTGAAGTCACAACACAGTACATCACAGAAGATTGAAATATAACAAAACTGTTATAAACATAATGTTGATTAACTTAAGGATCGGACCCTATTTTAAATTTTCGCCTAAAATGACATACCCAAATCTAACTGCCTGTAGCTCAGGAGCTGAAGCAATGGTATGCATATTCTTGATTTCATTTGAAAGGAAACACTTAGAAGTTTGTGGAAAGAGAGAATATAACAGATTCGATCTGGTAAAATATAATACAAAGAAAAAACATGCGTTTTTTTTTGTTTTGTTCATGATCTTTGAAATGCAAGAGAAAGGCGATTATATCACTTAGGAGTCTAGGCGCAATTTTGATTTTGGCCACTAGGATGCAGCAGTGTATGTGCAAAGATTTATACTGATCCATTGAACCATTGCATTACTGTTCAAACTGTTGTATCAAGTTTGCCAAAATCTGCCGAATTGGTCAATTGATACATAACTATAGAGAACATACAAAATTATATGGTAATAAAACATTTCAATTGACACATTCCCAGGAATGTCATAAATGAGGGAGAATTAGCTTCCCCAGTTGCCGTTTGTTGTTGTGCACTCTCCTCAAACAATAGCATGGTATTTCTTCACTGTAATAGCTACTGTAAATTGAACACTTCAGTTAGATTAACAAGAATTTAAGCTTTTCTGCCCATATAAGAGATGTCTATGTTATGGGAAGTGTTCTTGTTACTTACAACGTCATGCTAATCACATTAGCGCACGTTAGCTCTACCGTCCCATGGACACCGTAGAGGTTTTAATTATGAAATAATTAAAAATATAAATAACATTCCACCCAATGAGGCCATTAGATCATTTGACTGCAGGAGATGGCTACAGCCAATCTCCTGGTGTTATATATGGCCCTCAGACCCTGCTGTTTGATAGGCCTTGTAAAGCACCAACCCTTCATCAACAATAGAATAGTGACCATATATCAGACTGGCTGGCCCACCTCTCAGCCTGGGCTGGCCCACCTCTCAGCCTGGGCTGGCCCAACACTCAGCCTAGGCTGGCCCAACACTCAGCCTAGGCTGGCCCAGCCCAACACCAGCTGGGCTGGCCCACCTCTCAGCCTGGGCTGGGCTGGCCCAACACTCAGCCTGGGCTGGCCCAACACTCAGCCTCTGGCCCAGCCTGGGCTGGCCCAACACTCAGCCTGGGCTGGCCCACCTCTCAGCCTGGGCTGGCCCACCTCTCAGCCTGGGCTGGCCCACCTCTCAGCCTGGGCTGGCCCAACACTCAGCCTGGGCTGGCCCACCTCTCAGCCTGGGCTGGCCCACCTCTCAGCCTGGGCTGGCCCACCTGGGCTGGCCCACAGCCTGGGCTGGCCCACCTCTCAGCCTGGGCTGGCCCACCTCCCAGCCTGGGCTGGCCCACCTCCCAGCCTGGGCTGGCCCACCTCTCAGCCTGGGCTGGCCCACCTCTCAGCCTGGGCTGGCCCACCTCTGGGCTGCCTCTGGCCCACCTCAGCATCAGCCTGGGCTGGCCCACCTCTCAGCCTGGGCTGGCCCACCTCTCAGCCTGGGCTGGCCCACCTCTCAGCACTCAGCCTGGGCTGGCCCACCTCTCAGCCTGGGCTGGCCCAACACTCAGCCTGGGCTGGCCCACCTCTCAGCCTGGGCTGGCCCAACACTCAGCCTGGGCTGGCCCAACACTCAGCCTGGGCTGGCCCAACACTCAGCCTGGGCTGGCCCAACACTCAGCCTGGGCTGGCCCACAGTAATCATAAACATACACAACGCTGTACTGTATAACAGTGGCAGCTGCATTACCTCGCTGGGCATTTCTGGAAAGTTCTACTCTCACTGTCAAAGAGATATAGCTGTGTGTTACACTATCAACGCTCCTTGGAGATATAGCTGTGTGTGTATCAATGCTCCTTCGCTATAGGGCTAGGAGTTTTTCCCGAGCCTGTGCCCTCAGTGCCCTGTATCAAATCCCATTATGGACCAAGCACTGTGGGAGTGTGTAAAGAGGGTATTGGGTGATGTGGGTGATGTTATATTGCTGGAAGGTTTTGGGTTACTCACAGAGTACTGTACCACCTGTCGTATGCATGCCTAGTGGCCCAGGAGTATACGCAATGTGGGGGTTGGGGGCAAACACACCGACATAGCTACACACACTGGAGCCCAATACAATGGAGGGAAAAGGGCAGGTTTTGAGCGTTGCGCCTGCTGGATATGATGCCCATTGTTAATGGTGGTGTGTGAGAGAGAGAGAGAGAGAGAGTTTGTGTTGTATGATAAATGAGGGCATATTGAGTGGCTTTTATATTCCTAGATTCATCTTTCCAACTCATTATTTCCTCTCTCTATCACTCTCGCTCCATTCCTCACCTCTCCCTGACTTTTTTTCGCCTCTTCGTATTCAATAAATCTTTGTATGTAATTCAATTACTCAGCCGAGCTGATATGTGCCCGCTGAAAGTCTCTCTCTATCTCTCTCTCAAACGTTTGTCGACAAATTGATCTTTACTTACATCTTGTACTGTAGAATTGCCTGCTGTAAAGTCCTTGGCATCACTCCTCTCCTCTGCTCGTCAATCACTTACCTGAGTAAACCTTCTGCATTCTGTCTGCCGGTCTGGTAGATGGAACGTCGATTCATGAGCCTGCTCTGCATCCCTATGTACTGTACACCAGGGTCTCCAACAGGTAGATCGCCAGCTCAGCCCACCATTGAGTAGATCGCCAATCAACTTTATTATGAAAGGCTGGAAATGGGCTAATCAGTTGTTTTGTGACAAGGTAGGGGTGGTATGCAGAAGATAGCCCTATTTAGTAAAAGACCAAGTACATATTATGGCAAGAACAGCTCAAATAAGCAAAGAGAAATGACAGTCCATCATTACTTTTAGACATGAAGGTCAGTCAATACGGAACATTTCAAGAACTTTGAAACTTCTTCAAGTGTAATCGCCAAAACCATCAAGCGGTATGATGAAACTGGCTCTCATGAGGAAGGAAAGGAAGACCCAGAGTTACCTCTGCTGCAGAGGATAAGTTTATTAGAGTTAACTGCACCTCAGATTGCAGCTCAAATAAATGCTTCACAGAGTTCAAGTAACAGACACATCTCAACATCAGCTGTTCAGAGGAGACTGTGTGAATCAGGCATTCATGGTCGAATTGCTGCAAAGAAACCACTACTAAAGGACACCAATAATAAGAAGAGACTTGCTTGGGCCAAGAAACACGAGCAATGGACATTAGACAGGTGGAAATCTGTCCTTTGGTCTGATGAGTCCATATTTTAGATTTTTGGTTCCAACCGCGTATCTTTGTGAGACGCTGTTACGTTCCCCAGTTTCTGTGTTGTAGTTTGTGTACTTGTCAGTATGTTTCAGGAAATGGCTTCCTGAAATTCCCCAAGCAGCTGATTGGTCAGCCCCATTGATGATTGGAGCTTTACCCGCCCCCTCGTCAAGATACAGCTGTATCCTATTAGACTCCTTCTCCAGCTATAAAAGCCAGTGTTCTGTTGTTCAGAAGAGAAGTGATTGTTGAGAGCGGAGGCTGATGGCTGTGGGTTATGTGCTGTGTTGGTTGTTCTCAGAGGAGAGGTGATTGCTGAGAGAGGAGGCTGATGGCTGTGGGTTATGTGCTGTGTTGGTTGTTCTCAGAGGAGAGGTGATTGTTGAGAGAGGAGGCTGATGGCTGTGGGTTATGTGCTGTGTTGGTTGTTCTCAGAGGAGAGGTGATTGCTGAGAGAGGAGGCTGATGGCTGTGGGTTATGTGCTGTGTTGGTTGTTCTCAGAGGAGATTGCTGTGATTGCTGAGAGAGGAGGCTGATGGCTGTGGGTTATGTGCTGTGTTGGTTGTTCTCAGAGGAGAGGTGATTGCTGAGAGAGGAGGCTGTTGTGGGTTATGTGCTGTGTTGGTTGTTCTCAGAGGAGAGGTGATTGCTGAGAGAGGAGGCTGATGGCTGTGGGTTATGTGCTGTGTTGGTTGTTCTCAGAGGAGAGGTGATTGCTGAGAGAGGAGGCTGATGGCTGTGGGTTATGTGCTGTGTTGGTTGTTCTCAGAGGAGAGGTGATTGCTGAGAGAGGAGGCTGATGGCTGTGGGTTATGTGCTGTGTTGCTGAGGAGAGGTGATTGGTTGTTCTGTGTTGGTTGTTCTCAGAGGAGAGGTGATTGCTGAGAGAGGAGGCTGATGGCTGTGGGTTATGTTGCTGCTGTGGCTGTGGGTTGTTCTCAGAGGAGGAGAGGTGGGTTATGTGCTGTGTTGGTTGTTCTCAGAGGAGAGGTGATTGCTGAGAGAGGAGGCTGATGGCTGTGGGTTATGTGCTGTGTTGGTTGTTCTCAGAGGAGAGGTGATTGCTGAGAGAGGAGGCTGATGGCTGTGGGTTATGTGCTGTGTTGGTTGTTCTCAGAGGAGAGGTGATTGCTGAGAGAGGAGGCTGGCTGTGGGTTATGTGCTGTGTTGGTTGTTCTCAGAGGAGAGGTGATGCTGTGATGGCTGTGGGTTATGTGCTGTGTTGGTTGTTCTCAGAGGAGAGGTGATTGCTGAGAGAGGAGGCTGATGGCTGTGGGTTATGTGCTGTGTTGGTTGTTCTCAGAGGGAGATGATTAGTATGTCCTCTGTTTTCATTGTTGCGCAGAGGTATAATTTGTTGCCAGTATTTTTGTATTTTCTGTCTATGACAGAAGGACTGTGTTTTTGATTGTGAAATTGTTTGTAAAATTCTGTTTAGTTTGTTCCCAGGGGGGAAGGCACCTAGGGAGTGCTTAGGCAAGAGGCCTGCGGGCACACATATACCCGTAGTATATTCACTGTCTATGCACACTAGGTAAGACCTGGGCGGACCACCCCATGTATTTTGGTTAGTGCACCAGGTGGTGCTAAATTAGGTAAGTCATGGTTAGGCAGGTAAGATAGGAGAGGGGGGGGGGCTTTGACATTTACTTTATTTGTTTTGGTTCCGTCCAGCCCCTTTTCTCCATATTACCTTGTGACGGAATAAATTCCTTGTAAACGGTACCACATTCTGCCTGTTGTCATCCTTACTCACACCTACAGTCCATACCTCTTTCACTTCACGGAGAGTTGAGTTGTAGCAGGGTGTTGTGTTCCCTCTTCATAGAGGCGTGCGTAACAGATGCAGAGTAGGTGAACGGATGATCTCCGCATGTGTGGTTCCCACCGTGAAGCATAGAGGAGGAGGTGTGATGGTGTTGTGGTGCTTTGCTGGTGACCCTGTCTGTGATTTATTTAGAATTCAAGGCCCACTTAACCAGCATGCCTACCACAGCATTGTGCAGCGATACACCATCCCATTTGTTTTTAACAGGACAATGACCCAACACCTCCAGGCTGTGTAAGGGCTATTTTACCAAGAAGGAGAGTGATGGAGTGCTACATAAGATGACCTGGCCTCCACAATCACCCGACCTCAACCAAATTGAGATGGTTTGGGATGAGTTGGACCGCAGAGTGAAGGGATGGTGCTCAGCATATGTGGGAACTCAAGACTGTTGGAAAAGCATTCCAGGTGAAGCAGGTTGAGAGAATGCCAAGGATGTGCAAAGCTGTAATCCACAATCAGAGATTGTACTGTTGCTCCTGCACACAGAAAAGGAAACAGTACATGGGACATGTCTATGGATGAACACTTTAAATGCATTTATTGCATTTGTGTGTCCGTGAGTTATATGGCAGAAAGAGCATGGATGTGGAGTCATTTTGGTCTGATAGGTATGGGGTGGACTTTTTCAGAGAGACCAAGCCACGCAACCTTTTCAGAGAGACCACGCCACGCAACCTTTTCAGAGAGACCAGGCCACGCAACCACGTCAGAGAGACCATGCCACGCAACCGCGTCAGAGAGACCATGCCACGCAACCGCGTCAGAGAGACCATGCCACGCAACCGCTTCAGAGAGACCATGCCACGCAACCACGTCAGAGAGACCATGCCACGCAACCGCTTAAGAGAGACCATGCCACGCAACCGCTTAAGAGAGACCATGCCACGCAACCGCTTCAGAGAGACCATGCCACGCAACCGCTTCAGAGAGACCATGCCACGCAACCGCTTCAGAGAGACCAAGCTCACACAAAGCCTCGAAGCTGAGTGCTGACTGTGGACCCAAAGCATGAAGAGAAGACACGATTGATTCATTGTCACAGCTCAGGATATAACCCAGATGCAGACGCAGGAAGCGGATAGTATAGTTCTCAGATGATTTATTAGAAACAGGGGGCAGGCAAAGGGCAGGTCGAGGGCAGGCAGAGGTTCAGAATCAGGCAGGTACAGGACGGCAGGCAGGCTCGGGGTCAGGGCCAGGCAGAGGTTCAGAATCAGGTCAGAATCAGGCAGGTACAGGACGGCAGGCAGGCTCGGGGTCAGGGCAGGCAGAATGGTCAAAACCGGGAAAAACTAGGAAACAGAACTTTAGAAACAGGAAGACAGGAAAGCACGCTGGTAAGACCTGACAAGACGAGATGAACTGGCATCAGACAAACAGAGAACACAGGCATAAATACACAGGGGATAATGGGGCAGATGGGCAACACCTGGAGGGGGGTGGAGACGAGCACAAAGACAGGTGAAACAGATCAGGGTGTGACATTCATGCGTAAAGGCACGCGTATTAGGGCACAAAACAGTGTCTGATATAATCAACAATTTACTTTTTTATATCTTGATCTTGAATATATTTCTAATTCATCCTTTACAATTCTTCATGCGCTGGTGCTTCGTTTAGGAATACGGCAAATCATTTCACCTTCCACCTGGCTGGTTATATTATCTTTTTGGTTTCTACGTTGTCAAAAGAAGCTGTAACTGGACTTAATGAATTACTAGAACTCTGTTACTAATCAAATCCACAAAAGTTGATCAAATGGACTCCACTGTAATGTTTTTATTGGAAGGGAAATGAAAACAGGCTATAGGCCTATATTTTTTAATAGGACTTTGTATAATTATACAAAATATATCCTTGACTCTTATCTAAATTAATAACTATTGTTGTTTTGATTTTTTTTTTTAGTTTTGATATATTTCCACAAATATTTCTTCATGCAATGAATCCTTTACAATAGAGTATGTATTATTTATCAAGCGTTGGTGCTCATGTTTGCTGTACCTTGCGGGTTGATATGTGTCTCATGCACATGCTAAAGGTGACGCCCGGCAACCTTCTCCAGTGGGTACTATAGACTGAAAGGCCAGGCGGTTCTAGTGTTAAACAGTGTGTGGTAGTTCAACCAGCAACCATAATGACATATTGCTCAGCTTAAACAGTATGTGGTGGTTCAACCAGAAACCATAATGACATATTGCTCAGCTTAAACAGCGTGTGGTGGTTCAGTCAGCAACCATAATGATTCATATCTAATTAAAACACACCTGCTACTCTTTAAGGGTGGGGGTGTTGGTGTCTTCGTGTGTGTGTGTGTGTGTGTGTGTATGACCGAGAAAGCCATTGAGGAGAGAGAGAAAAAGAGAGCGAGAGAACGAGAGAGGGAAATATTTGAGAGAGTTAGACTGGAGGGAGCCGAAAATAAGAAGTTTTGAGCATCTATGAGCAACTTCTCTACCCCGTACAGGTCTTCATAACCTAGAGACACATAATTATCTCTGTCATCTCTGCTGGTACACCTTCTCTACCCCGTACAGGTCTTCATAACCTAGAGACACATAATTATCTCTGTCATCTCTGCTGGTACACCTTCTCTACCCCGTACAGGTCTTCATAACCTAGAGACACATAATTATCTCTGTCATCTCTGCTGGTACACCTTCTCTACCCCGTACAGGTCTTCATAACCTAGAGACACATAATTATCTCTGTCATCTCTGCTGGTACACCTTCTCTACCCCATACAGGTCTTCATAACCTAGAGACACATAATTATCTCTGTCATCTCTGCTGGTACACCTTCTGCTCTCATTCTCCTCTCTCTCATCTCTGCTGGTACACTTTCCCCTCTCATTCTCCTCTCTCTCATCTCTGCTGGTACACCGTCCCCTCTCATTCTCCTCTCTCTCATCTCTGCTGGTACACCTTCCCCTCTCATTCTCCTCTCTCTCTCATCTCTGCTGGTACACTTTCCCCTCTCATTCTCCTCTCTCTCTCATCTCTGCTGGTACACTTTCCCCTCTCATTCTCCTCTCTCTTTCATCTCTGCTGGTACACCTTGACCTCTCATTCTCCTCTCTCTCTCATCTCTGCTGGTACACCTTCCCCTCTCATTCTCCTCTCTCTCTCATCTCTGCTGGTACACCTTCCCCTCTCATTCTCCTCTCTCTCTCATCTCTGCTGGTACACCTTCCCCTCTCACTCTCCTCTCTCTCTCATCTCTGCTGGTACACCTTCCCCTCTCATTCTCCTCTCTCTCTCATCTCTGCTGGTACACCGTCCCCTCTCATTCTCCTCTCTCTCTCATCTCTGCTGGTACACCTTCCCCTCTCATTCTCCTCTCTCTCTCTTTCATCTCTGCTGGTACACCGTCCCCTCTCATTCTCCTCTCTCTCTCATCTCTGCTGGTACACCTTCCCCTCTCATTCTCCTCTCTCTCTCATCTCTGCTGGTACACCTTCCCCTCTCATTCTCCTCTCTCTCTCATCTCTGCTGGTACACCTTCCCCTCTCATTCTCCTCTCTCTCTCATCTCTGCTGGTACACCTTCCCCTCTCATTCTCCTCTCTCTCTCATCTCTGCTGGTACACCTTCCCCTCTCATTCTCCTCTCTCTCTCATCTCTGCTGGTACACCGTCCCCTCTCATTCTCCTCTCTCTTTCATCTCTGCTGGTACACCGTCCCCTCTCATTCTCCTCTCTCTTTCATCTCTGCTGGTACACCTTCCCCTCTCATTCTCCTCTCTCTCTCTCATCTCTGCTGGTACACCGTCCCCTCTCATTCTCCTCTCTCTCTCATCTCTGCTGGTACACCTTGACCTCTCATTCTCCTCTCTCTCATCTCTGCTGGTACACTTTCCCCTCTCATTCTCCTCTCTCTCTCATCTCTGCTGGTACACTTTCCGCTCTCATTCTCCTCTCTCTCTCATCTCTGCTTCACATATCCAACGAAAGATAAATATCAAACCTATTTTTGATGTGCAGTTTGAGGGTCTATTTATAGTGTCAGACTTTCAGGATCTAACAGAGACATAGACGTAAAGGTCAGAGTTGATGCTTGTCAGGAGGAATACAAATAATAAAAGCTTTTTGAAAGTGAAAATGAAACTATACTATAGTAGCCTATACTATCCTACAAATACAAAAGAATTCAATGGAGTGTCTTTGCCGACATGACTACAGTGTACTGTAGTATTTACAGTTCACTGTAGTTTAAATACTATATTCAAATAAAACGGTAGTATATACTATAGTAATTCATGTAGTGTTTTTGTGGATTGTAGTATACTGTTGGATTTACTGTAGTGTTTTGCAGACATTACTGTAGGATTTATTACAGTGTTTTAGTTTTGTTATCTTTAACATTAAAGTGGGGGCTTTCTCCTTGAGAAAACCTACTGGACATGGGAAAAGATCACATTTTCCATAACTTGTAGATAGGTAGGACTCAGGTCTAGATGGAGAGTTCTGCTCTTTTCTATAACCTGTAGGGAACACAATATACTGTATGGTCTGTACTTGGCAAGTAGGTTTCTCACTTATGGGTGGCACAAATCAAATCAAATTTTATTTGTCACATACATATGGTTAGCAGATGTTAATGCGAGTGTAGCGAAATCCTTGTGCTTCTAGTTCCAACAATGCAGTAATAACCAACGAGTAATCTAACCTAACAATTCCACAACTACTACCTTATACACACAAGTGTAAAGGGGTAAAGAATATGTACATAAAGATATATGAATGAGTGATGGTACAGAGCGGCATAGGCAAGATGCAGTAGATGATAGAGTACAGTATATACATATGAGATGAGTAATGTAGGGTATGTAAACATATAAAAGTGGCATTGTTTAAAGTGGCTAGTGATACATGTATTACATAAAGATGGCAAGATGCAGTAGATGATATAGAGTGCAGTATATACATATTAGATGAGTAATGTAGGGTATATAAACAAAGTGGCATAGTTTAAAGGGGCTAGTGATACATGTATTACATAAAGATGGCAAGATGCAGTAGATGATATAGAGTGCAGTATATACATATGAGATGAGTAATGTAGGGTATATAAACAAAGTGGCATAGTTTAAAGTGGCTAGTGATACATGTATTACATAAAGATGGCAAGATGCAGTAGATGATATAGAGTGCAGTATATACATATACACATGAGATGAGTAATGTAGGGCATGTAAACATTATATTAAGTGGCATTGTTTAAAGTGGCTAGTGATACATTTTTTACATCAATTTCCATTATTAAAGTGAGCTGGAGTTGAGTCAGTATGTTGGCAGCAGCCATTCAATGTTAGTGGTGGCTGTTTAACAGTCTGATGGCCTTGAGATAGAAGCTGTTTTTCAGTCTCTCGGTCCCTGCTTTGATGCACCTGTACTGACCTCGCCTTCTGGATGATAGCGGGGTGAACAGGCAGGGGCTCAGGTGGTTGTTGTCGTTGATGATCTATATGGCCTTCCTGTGACATCGGGTGGTGTAGGTGTCCTCGAGGGCAGGTAGTTTGCCCCCGGTGATGCGTTGTGCAGACCTCACTACCCTCTGGAGAGCCTTACGGTTGTGGGTGTAGCAGTTGCCGTACCAGGCGGTGATACAGCCCGACAGGATGCTCTCGATTGTGCATCTGTAGAAATTTGTGAGTGCTTTTGCTGACAAGCCGAATTTCTTCAGCCTCCTGAGGTTGTGTGGGTGGACCAATTCAGTTTGTCCGTGATGTATACGCCGAGGAACTTAACTTACTACCCTCTCCACTACTGTCCCGTCGATGTGGATAGGGGGGTGCTCCCTCTGCTGTTTCCTGAAGTCCACAATCATCTCCTTTGTTTTGTTGAGGTTGAGTGTGAGGTTACTTTCCTGACACCACACTCTGAGGGCCCTCACCTCCTCCCTGTATGCTGTCTCGTCATTGTTGGTAATCAAGCCTACCACTGTACTGTTGTCCGCAAACTTGATGATTGAGTTGGAGGCGTGTGTGGCCACGCAGTCGTGGGTGAACAGGGAGTACAGGAGAGGGCTCAGAACGCACCCTTGTGGGGCCCCAGTGTTGAGGATCAGCGGGGTGGAGATGTTGTTACCTACCCTCACCACTTGGGGGCGGCCTGTCAGGAAGTCCAGTACCCAGTTGCACAGGGCGGGGTCGAGACCAAGGGTCTCGAGCTTGATGACGAGTTTGGAGGGTACTATGGTGTTCCTGTGTTTTGCCTTCCACCCAGGACAATGGATCGGATCCCAGCTGGCGAACCTAAACAACGTCGCTGTAAAAGGGGCAAACAAAGCGGTCTTCTTACCATACTACTGAATATAAGAGCAGCGTCAACTCACCATCAGTACGACCAGGAATATGACTTTCGCGAAGTGGATCCTGTGTTCTGCCTTTCACTCAGGACAACGGAATGGATCCCAGCCGGCGACCCAAAAAAACGACTCCGTAAAAGATGGAAACGAGGCGGTCTTCTGGTCATGCTCCGGAGACGGGCACATCGCTCACCACTCCTTACCATACTACTCGCCAATGTCCAGTCTCTTGACAAAATGTTGATGAAATCCAAGCAAGGGTATTCTTCCAGAGAGACATCAGACTGTAACGTTCTTTGTTTCACGGAAACATGGCTCGCTCGAGAACCGCTATCGGAGTCTGTACAGCCAGCTGGTTTCTTCACGCATTGTGCTGACAGAAACAAGCCTCTTTCTGGTAAGAAGAGGGGCGGGGCGTATGCCTTATGATTAACGAGACATGATGTGATCATAACAACATACAGGAACTCAAGTCCTTCTGTTCACATGACTTAGAATTCCTCACAATCAGATGTCGACCGCATTATCTACCAAGGGAATTCTCTTCGATTATAATCACAGCCGTATATATTCCCCCCAAGCAGACACATCGATGGCCCTAAACAAACTTTATTTCACTCTTTGTAAACTGGAAACCACATATCCTGAGGCTGCATTCATTGTAGTTGGGGATTTTAACAAGGCTAATCTGAAAACAAGACTCCCTAAATTCTATCAGCATATCGATTGCGCAACCAGGGCTGGTAAAACCCTGGATCATTGTTATTCTAACTTCCGCGACGCATATAAGGCCCTCCACTGCCCTCCTTTCGGAAAAGCTGACCACGACTCCATTTTGTTGCTTCCAGCCTACAGACAGAAACTTAAACAAGAAGCTCCTGCGCTCAGGTCTGTTCAATGCTGGTTCGACCAATCTGATTCCACGCTTCAAGTCTGTATCGATCACGTGGATTGGGAATACAAATACGCTGATTCGGTGAGCGAGATCATTAGAAAGTGCATCGGTGATGTCATACCCACAGCAACTATTAAAACATTCCCAAACCAGAAACCCTGGATAGATGGCAGCATTCGTGCGAAACTGAAAGCACAAACCACTGCTTTTAACCAGGGCAAGGTGACCGGAAACATGACTGAATACAAACAGTGTAGCTATTCCCTCCGCAAGGCAATCAAACAAGCGAAGTGTCAGTTTAGAGACAAAGTAGCAGGGTCTACAGTCAATCACGGACTACAAAAAGAAAACCAGCCCCGTCGCGGACCAGGATGTCTTGCTCCCAGACAGACTAAATAACTTCTTTGCTTGCTTTTACGACAATACAGTGCCACTGACACAGCCCACTACCAAAACCTGCGGACTCTCCTTCACTGCAGCCGACATGAGTAAAACATTTAAACGTGTTAACCCTCGCAACGCTGCAGGCCCAGACGGCATCCCCAGCTGCGTCCTCAGAGCATGCACAGACCAGCTGGCTGGTGTGTCTACAGACATATTCAATCAATCCTTATCCCAGTCTGCTGTTCCCATATGCTTCAAGAGGGCCACCATTGTTCCTGTTCCCAAGAAAGCTAAGGTAACTGATCTAAATGACTACTGCCCCACAGCACTCACTTCCATCATCATGAAGTGCTTTGAGAGACTAGTCAAGGACCATATCACCTCCACCCTACCTGACACCCTCGACCCACTCCAATTTGCTTATCGCCCCAATAGGTCCACAGACGATGCAATCACAATCACACTGCACACTGCCCTAACCCATCTGGACAAGAGGAATACCTATGTGAGAATGCTGTTCATCGACTACAGCTCAGCATTTAACACCATATCCCCAAATTGGGATATGAGGGATTTCTGAGGTGAAAAAACGGAAGTGTTTTTGCAGACTGTATTGCCTTAACTGACACTACAGTAGTATTTACCTCAGTGTTCTATAGTAAGTACTACACATGACATTTAGTAAGTACTACAGATGATCGAGAGATGCTACAGTGTGTCGTATTGTATTCTACAGTATACTACAGTTTACAACATAATGATATAGTAAGTACTGTAGTATTCTATGGCTAAACTGTTGTATTTATTCATGTGGGTGTGACTTTACTTTTAACTTATTGTACAGCACATGCCCTAGAGCTGGGCTTGTAAACAACCATCAAGCCTGTGTGTAAGATGTGCTTCAGGCTCTGGCTGAGGATGGATAGTCCAAAGTCTCTGAACCATGGCCCATCAAGTGATGAAAGAGCCATATAGCCAGGATGAGGGCAAATCTGTCACTGCAAGCCAAATAGAACTAGAACCTTAGAATCCGTGTTTGAACCTGATTCTATTTCTGTTCTGCAACAGAAGCATTGATGTTAAGCCTGTGATTTAACCTGTCTTTGACAAAGCTGACAGAAAAGTGAGAATGACACGTTGTTGTTTAGTGAGAGTGAAGGAGGCAGCTGTAAGGTGAATTATCAGGCAATGCTGCTACAGTTTGTCCAATTTCAGCTTGCTATTCTGGCAGCATATTATATTGGTGTAGCCAATCGTGGGAAAATGTATTCACCTAAAAACATGGCTTGGTCCATGTGATAATAGTACAGGTGGTTTTGGAGAAATACAACGCAAGAGAGAGTTTCCTGAACCCATGAGCCTTTTCACTCATAAATGACACAATATCTATCTCTGCACTCATTCCTAAATAAAAGCCTGGGCGGCCGGGATGATGATCTGCTCCAGTGGGTTCAGAGGAGGTTCAGACAGGGCCAGTTCGTGTAGGCTAGGCTGACCATACAGGGGGCCCGTGGGGGCCCATCTGGAAAACACAAAGCTAGAAAGCATTGTCTCCCTTAGGCCAGACAGAGAGACTCTGCTCCTCCTGATTCTTCTACACACTGAATCCTGAGTAGGTGCCAAGGAGATTTTCTGCAGCTCTGCTTCTGTTTTTCACCCTTCCTCCCTCCCTCCCTCCCTCCCTCCCTCCCTCCCTCCCTCCCTCCTCCCCCCCCCCCCATGTCTCATCTTTCAACATGTATTATTTCAGCCATATTCTCTAGTGTCAACACTGCTATAACAAGTAATGAAGTAAGGCAAGTTATTATGTCCTTTCTCTGCCTACCTGATCCCAATGCTCATACAGAATACTGGCAAGTCGACTGCTGTGGAGTTTGAACAATTATGAAAATGAATGCACTCACTAATGTAGTCTGCTGAATGACTTAAATGTCAAATGTAAATGAGTGCACACCTGATCATTGAAAGCTCAGTTTAAGTGCACTGAGGCTCGCCGTTGCCAATTCAAATCAATTGTATGCAAATATTTGAGACATCTGCATATGGGGTTTGTATAAAATACATTTTTGATGGTTATTTTAGTGCCACTGTTGAGATCAAATTTCTCTCTCTCTCTGTTGCAACTGTCTCTCTGTCTATCTCTCAAGCATCTCTCTCTCTCTCTGTAGCATCTGTCTATCTCTCTCTAGCATCTCTGTATCTCTCTCTAGCGTCTATCTCTCTCTCTCTATCAATTCAATTTAATTCAATTCAAGGGTCTTTATTGGCATGGGAAACATATATTAGCATTGCCAAAGCAAGTGAAGTAGATAATATACAGTTGAAGTGGGAAGTTTTCGAACACTTCTGTCATTGAAACTAGTTTCGGCAAGTCGGTTAGGACACTAACTGACCTAAGACAGGGCATTTCTACTAGGATTAGATGTCAGGAATTGTTGAAAAACTGAGTTTAAATGTATTTGGCTAAGGTGTATGTAAACCTCCAACTTTAACTGTGTCTCTGTCTCTGTCTCTCTCTCTCTAGCATCTCTAGTATCTCTCTCTTTCTCTCTCACTCTAGCATCTGTCTCTCTCTCTCTCTAGCGTCTCTCTCTCTCTAGCGTCTCTCTCTCTCTAGCACATCTGTCTATGTCTGTAGTGTCTCGGTCTCTCTTTCTCCAGCGTCTCTCTCTCTCTCTCTCTGTAGCATCTGTCTCTCTCTCTCTCTGTAGCATCTGTCTCTCTCTCTCTGTAGCATCTGTCTCTCTCTCTCTGTAGCATCTGTCTCTCTCTCTCTCTCTCTCTGTAGCATCTGTCTCTCTCTCTGTAGCATCTGTATCTCTCTCGCTCTCTCTCTGTAGCATCTGTCTCTCTCTCTCTCTGTAGCATCTGTCTCTCTCTCTCTGTAGCATCTGTCTCTCTCTCTCTGTAGCATCTGTCTCTCTCTCTCTGTAGCATCTGTGTCTCTCTCTCTCTCTCTGTAGCATCTGTCTCTCTCTCCCTCTCTAGCATCTCTCCCTCTTTTAGTATTAGCCCTCTAAGGCTGCTCTCTGAACCTCCCATTGCTTAATTGTGTTTTTAATTTCAGAATACCTCTGGAAATGATTCTTCCATAGTCAGCCAATAGGCCAGAGCTCAATGTTCCTAAAATCACCTCCAGGAGCAGGAGTTTATTGCACCACTGTCCATGGGCCGACTCAGCCAATCAGACATGGGTTCAAATACTATTTGAAATTGTTTTAAATACTTTGTCTGGACTTGATTGAGCTTGCCTGGTTCAATGAACCCATTGAATAGTTGCAAACGTGCAAATCCTACGCTTATGCCACTCCAGGCAGGCTAAAAGCAAACGCTCAAATTATTTGAACGATTTCTAATCGTATTTGAACCCAGGTCTACAGCCAACTTTGTTCATATGTTCAAACCCAGCCTGAATTACTTTCTCACTTCATGAAAAACAACATGCTGAGGCAAATAATGAGGAGAGAGAAGAGAATATGAGGAGAGAGAAGAGAATATGAGGAGAGAGAGAGAAGAGAATGAGGAGAGAGAGAAGAGAATATGAGGAGAGAGAGAGAATAGAATATGAGGAGAGAGAGAGAGAAGAGAATATGAGGAGAGAGAGAGAGAGAAGAGAATATGAGGAGAGAGAGAGAAGAGAATATGAGGAGAGAGAGAGAAGAGAATATGAGGAGAGAGAGAGAGAGAGAGAGAAGAGAATATGAGGAGAGAGAGAGAGAGAGAGAGAGAGAGAATATGAGGAGAGAGAGAGAGAGAGAGAGAAGAGAATATGAGGAGAGAGAGAGAGAGAGAAGAGAATATGAGGAGAGATGAGAGAGAGAGAGAGAGAGAAGAGAATATGAGGAGAGAGAGAGAGAGAGAAGAGAATATGAGGAGAGAGAGAAGAGAATATGAGGAGAGAGAGAGAGTAGAGAATATGAGGAGAGAGAAGAGAATATGAGCAGAGAGAGAGAGAAGAGAATATGAGGAGAGAGAGAAGAGAATATGAGCAGAGAGAGGGAAGAGAATATGAGGAGAGGGAGAAGAGAATATGAGGAGAGGGAGAAGAGAATATGAGGAGAGAGAGTAGAGAATATGAGCAGAGAGAGTAGAGAATATGAGGAGAGAGAAAAGAGAATATGAGGAGAGAGAGTAGAGAATATGAGGAGAGAGAGAAAAGAGAATATGAGGAGAGAGAGAAGAGAATATGAGGAGAGAGAGAAGAGAATGAGGAGAGAGAAGAGAATGAGGAGAGAGAGAAGAGAATGAGGAGAGAGAGAAGATAATGAGGAGAGAGAGAAGAGAATATGAGGAGAGAGAGAAGATAATATGAGGAGAGAGAGAAGATAATGAGAAGAGAGAGAGAAGAGAATATGAGGAGAGAGAAAAGAGAATATGAGGAGAGAGAAAAAGAGAATATGAGGAGAGAGAAAAGAGAATATGAGGTTGTAACGTTTCGTTTGGAACCGTTAATTCTCACACCCGCTGATTTCAAACACACAGAAACATTAGCCAGGCGAGACCCAGTTTGCAGCGTGTATCTCTCTGGCTTTCATTGCTTTCCTCCTCCCCGATAAGCCAGCAGCAACAGGGAGCCGGACATAGCAGGAAACAGAAAACACTGAGGCTGAGGAGTGAAAATATAGGGGTTGAAGAGATAGTTGAAGGAGACTGTGTTAGTGAGTGAGTGAGTGAGTTTTTACCTGCCTGGAGCTTGACCCTGGTCACACCACTGGCCTGGGAAGCCAGAGGTTGCTGTGACAACCGGCGCTGCCTTGCCCACAGGGTTAATGATCAACTTCTTTTAACCACCAGTCAACATCCTAACGAGCCATTAATGGTGTGTTAGCCAAGTTAAAGCACATGGTGCATATGGGTTTACGCGAAAGGATCAGATATGGAGACTGGAGTGTGCCACTCAACCCAAATGATAATACACAAATAAACATACATTTTAGACATACGCACACATACACAGCCTTGCGCATACACACACACACATACCGGTAGCAATAGAGAACCGAACAATAAAAATCAGATTTTCTATGGAGAGAGAGAGAGAGACGATGTACAGTTGAAGTCGGAAGTTAACATACACTTAGGTTGCAGTCATTAAAACTCGTATTTCAACCCCTCCACAAACTTCTTGTTAACAAACTAGAGTTTTTGCAAGTCGGTTAGGATTATTTCACTTATAATTCACTATCACAATTCCAGTGGGTCAGAAGTTTACATACACAAAGTTGACTGTGCCTTTAAACATTCCAGAAAATTATGTCATGGCTTTAGAAGCTTCTCATAGGCTAATTGACATATTTTGAGTCAATTGGAGGTGTACCTGTAGATATATTTCAATGCCTACCTTCAACTCAGTGCCTCTTTGCTTGACATCATGGGAAAATCAAAAGAAATCACCCAAGACCTCAGAAAAACATTTGCAGACCTCCACAAGTCTGGTTCATCCCTGAGAGCAATTTCCAAACGCCTGAAGGTACCACGTTCATCTGCACAAGCAATTAGTACGCAAGTATAAACACCATGGGACCACGCAGCCATCATACCGCTCATGAAGGAGACGCGTTCTGTCTCCTAGAGATGAACGTACTTTGGTGCGATGAGTGCAAATCAATCCCAGAACAGCAAAGGACCTTGTGAAGATGCTGGAGGGAACAGGTACAAAAGTATCTATAGTCACAGTAAAATTAGTCCTATATCGACGTAACCTGAAAGGCCGCTCAGCAAGGAAAAAGCCACTGTTCCAAAACCGCCATAAAAAAGCCAGACTACGCTTTGCAACTGCACGTGGGGACAAAGATCGTACTTTTTGGAGAAATGTCCTCTGGTCTGATGAAACAAAAATAGAACTGTTTGGCCATAATGACCATCGTTATGTTTGGAGGAAAAAGGGGGAGGCTTGCAAGCCGAAGAACACCATCCCAACCGTGAAGCACGGGGGTGGCAGCATCATGTTGTGGGAGTGCTTTGCTGCAGGAAGGACTGGTGCACTTCACAAAATAGATGACATCATGAGGACGGAAAATTATGTGGATATATTGAAGCAACATCTCAAGACATCAGTCAGGAAGTTAAAGCTTGGTTGCAAGTGGGTCTTCCAATGGACAATGACCCCAAGCATACTTCCAAAGTCAATAGCAAAATGGCTTAAGGAAAACAAAGTCAAGGTATTGGAGTGGCCATCACAAATCCCTGACCTCAATCCTACAGAAAATTTGTGGGCAGAACCGAAAAAGCGTGTGCGAGCAAGGAGGCCTACAAACCTGACTCAGTTACACCAGCTCTGTCAGGAGGAATCGGCCAAAATTCACCCTACTTATTGTGGGAAGCTTGTGGTAGGCTACCCAAAATGTTTGACCCAAGTTAAACAATTTCAAGGCAATGCTACCAAATACTAATTGAGCGTATGTAAACTGGGAATGTGATGAAAGAAATAAAAGCTGAAATATAGCTGATAATTATTTCTACTGTTATTCTGACATATCACATTCTTAAAATAAAGTGGTTATCCTAACGGACCTAGGACCGGGATTTTTTACTAGGATTAAATGTCAGGAATTGGGAAAAACTGAGTTTAAATGTATTTGGCTAAGGTGTATGTAAACTTCCGACTTCAACTGTACATGTACTGATTAGGAGAACAGAACAGTGTGGTGTCAGGACTTGGTCCAAACCAAATGTGAAAGCCCCTGAGCGTAGCATCTAGAATGTAAACAGCAGCATACCACCCTGCATCCCACTGCTGGCTTGCCTCTGAAGCTAAGCAGCGAGGGTCCTTGGATGGGAGACCAGATGCTGCTGGAAGTGGTGTTGGAGGGCCAGTAGGAGGCACTCTTTCCACTGGTTTAAAAATAATATCCCAAGGTGCTGTCTTTTGGATGAGATGTTAAAGGGGTGACTCTTGTGATCACTAAAGATCCCATGGCACTTATTGTAAGGGTAGGCCTGTGGAGGCTCCTCAGAGAAGGAAGGGGAGGACCATCCACTGTGAATTTCATAAAAATTCAAATAGTGAACATTTAGAAAGTTATCCTTTGTAGATAAAACTATACAAAATATATTCACGTCACAAAATAATTGATTAAAACAGACTGTTTTGCAATGAAGGTCTACAGTAGCATCAACAGCACTCTGTGGGGTGGCACCATGGTGTAGCCGGAGGACAGCTAGCTTACGTCCTCCTCTGAGTACATTGACTTCAATACAAAACCTAGGAGGCTCATGGTTCTCACCCCCTTCTATAGACGTACACAGTATTTATGAGAACTTCCGGAGGACGTCCTCCAACCTATCAGAGCTCATGCAGCATGAATTGACATGTTTTTCACTCAAAGGATCAGATAATTGATCTAGAACTGAAAGCATAAGCTACAGTTAGCTAGCAATGCAATGCATAAAATGTGGTGAGTAGTTAACTCAACAAGAAAGCTTTTGGTTTTATAAATGTATTGCCACCGGGGCCTGCCGGTGTAACCAATTAACTGCTTGCTGCCTACTCTGTACTGCATGATTGTAGCGGGTTTACTTACTCATTAGTTCTAGTAGCTATGACGATGTAGGTAAGCTGTGTGTAGCGATTATGATAAGAAGGTTTGGCTTGCAAAGGTTTTTGCCTGGTCACAGACAGCTGATGTGTTGTGCACTGAAGTCCACAAGCGAAGGGAAAAGGTGAGAGGAGAGAGCATGTTGATGTGAGAAGAAATACAACGAGCAAAAGTGATCATGCTGTTTGCACAGTGGCAAGAAAAAGTATGTGACCCCTTTGAAAATATCTGGATTTCTGCATAAATTGGTCATAAAATTCGATCTAAGCTTCATCTAGGTCACAACAGTAGACAAACACAGTCTGCTTAAACTAATAACACACAAACAATTATGTTTTCATGTCTTTATTGAACACAACGTGTAAACATTCACAATGCAGGATGGAAAGAGTATGTGAACCCCTGGATTTAATAACTGGTTGACCCTCCTTTGGCAGCAATAACAACCAAATGTTTTCTGTAACTGCGGATCAGACCTGCACAATGGTCAGGAGGAATTTTGGACCATTCCTCTTTACAAAACTGTTTCAGTTCAGCAGTATTCTTGGGATGTCTGGCGTGAACTGCTCTTTTGGGGTCATACCACAGCATCTCAATCGGGTTGAGATCAGGACTCTGACTGGGCCACACCAGAAGGCGTATTTTCTTCTGTTGAAGCCATTCTGTTGTTAATTTACTTCTGTGTTTTGGGTTGTTGTCCTGCTGCATCATCCAACTTCTGTTGAGCTTCAATTGGCGGACAGATAGCCTTACACGGAACCCAAACCAGCTGCGTGCGTGCGCCATCGTGCATACATTTATTTTGTCCCCCTACACAAAACGCGATCACGACATGCAGGTTAAAATATCAAAACAAACTCTGAACCAATGCCATTAATTTGGGGACAGGTAAAAGCATTAAACATTTATGGCAATTTAGCTAGTTAGCTAATTTGTCCTATTTAGCTAGCTTGCTGTTGCTAGCTAATTTGTCCTGGGATATAAACATTGAGTTGTTATTTTACCTGAAATGCACAAGGTCCTCTACTCGACAATGAATCCACACATAAAACGGTTAACCGAATCGTTTCTAGTCATCTCTCCTCCTTCCAGGCTTTTTCATCTTTGAACTTATATGGTGGCACCTAACTTTCATAGTATTACCATGACGACCGGCAACACAGTTCGTCTTTCAATCACCCACGTCGGTATAACCAATGAGTTGACGGCACGTGGGTACCTTGCAGCGCAATCTGCGTCAGAAATAAAACTGACTTCTATTTTAGCCCTTGGCAGCGCAGACGCTCGTTGACGTGCGCGAGCAGTGTGGGTGCAATAATTGAAAAACATACATTTAGAAATCTATTTTGCAACGTTTGTGCATGCGACGCGAGCGGTGTAGTCAGGGTATTACATTCTCCTGCAAAATGTCTTGATAAACTTTTTCCGCCGATGATAGCAAGTTGTCCAGGCCCTGAGGCAGCGAAGCAGGCCAAAACCATGATGTTCCCTCCACTATTCTTTACAGTTGGGATGAGGTTTTGATGTTGGTGTGCTGTGCATTTCTCTCTCCAAACATAGTGTTGTGTGTTCCTTCCAAACAACTCAACAGTAGTTTCATCTGTCCAAAGAATATTTTGCCAGTAGCACTGTGGAACATCCAGGTGAACTTTTCCAAACTTCAGACGTGCAGCAATGTTTTTTGGGGGGGACAAAAGTTGCTTCTTCTGTGGTGTCCTCCTATGAACACCATTATTGTTAGTGTTTTACTTATTGTAGACTCGTCAACAGAGATGTTAGCATGTTCCAGAGATTTCTGTAAGTCTTTAGCTGACATGCTAGGATTCTTCTTAACCTCATTGAGCATTCTGCACTGTGCTCTTGCAGTCATCTTTGCAGGACAGCCACTCCTTGGGAGAGTAGCAACAATACTGAACTTTCTCCATTCATAGACAATTTGTCTTACCGTGGACTGATGAACATCAATGCCTTTAGAGATACTTTTGTATCCCTTTCCAGCTTTATGCAAGTCAACAATTCTTAATGTTAAGTCTTCTGAGATCTGTTTTGTTCGAGGCATGGTTCACATCAGGCAATGCTTCTTGTGAATAGCAAACTCACATTTTGTGAGTGTTTTTATAGGGCAAGGCAGCTCTCACCAACAGTCTCATTGATTGGACTCCAGGTTAGCTGACTCCTGATTCCAATGAGCTTTTGGAGAAGTCATTAGCCTGTGTCATCAGCCTGTGAATGTTTTCAATTTAGACAAGAAAAATACAATAATTTGTGTGTTATTAGTTTAAGCACACCATGTTTGTCTATTGTTGTGACTTAGATGAAGATCAGATCAAATTTGATGACGGATTTATGGAGGAATCCAGGTAATTCCAACGGGTTCACCTACTTTGTCTTACATTTACATTTACATTTTACATTTAAGTCATTTATGGAGGAATCCACATCCAGTGGAACAGCCACTTTATTGCATCTAAATCATTAAGGGGGGGTTTACAACCTATCCTTATTCCTTGAAGAGGTGGGGTTTCAGGTGTCTCCGGAAGGTGGTGATTGACTCCGCTGTCCTGGCGTCGTGAGGGAGTTTGTTCCACCATTGGGGGGCCAGAGCAGCGAACAGTTTTGACTGGGCTGAGCGGGTTTGCGTGTGATCAGGGGTGTACTAATTTCACCAGTTCTGTTGAAAAACATTTCTTAAAATGGCAGCAAACAGAATGGGGATAAACATACTGTCACGTTTTTTCAAAATCGAACCCAGAAGCAGAACAGGACAAGGAGAGTTGGAAGAAGGTGAGTATTTATTTACAAGTGAATGTGAATGGGTAGATATATCCAGGTGGCGTAGCAGGCAGCGGTGGTGAGTTGATGGGAGTAAATAGGTGGATCCAATGGGGTAGCGGAATTCTCCGACGACCAGGCGGGAATGGGGTAAATGATCCGGGTGACTAACTGAAGACAGAACAAACGGAGGTAAGTTTAAGGCAAGCAATACGTAAAAAAAAAAAAAAAAAATTATATCCAACTTGAGGCTGATACTATGGCACAACATACTGTTTATGGCTAACGATCCGGCAGGGAATGGATGTCAGGTCCGGGCTTATGAAGAGGAGAGATGATGATCAGGACCAGGTGTGCAGATAGCTGATGGGATACAGGTGCGGGTAATCAGAACTCCCAACTAGCTACCTTGCCCGGCAACCAGACAGGGTGCGTTCCAGGACGCCGGAAAAAAACACTCCAGGACAGAACACAGGCAAAAACCAGACTCAGGAAACAGGATTCGTGACACATACCTGAATTTGTCCAATAGAAACTCTTGTTTGCAACTGTTGGACTAATGATTCCACCTAGATCAGCTAGATGCAGACAAGAGTGTGCAAGGCGGTACTAAATGTGTCACTGTCTGTCATCCTGAGTACTCCAATTCTTCTCTCGACCTGTGCACCAATGTTGTAAACTGTCATTCACAGGCTAGGTTGTAGCAACCTCATGATGGATGTAGGGAATATGTGAGTATCATGTAGTAACCTAGCTAAACCTATCGATGTTACATTGAGCTGGAATGACAGTCATCCAATATGCTGTAATAGAAATAAGGCTCATTAAAATAATACAAGTCCCCCCTCATGTTAAACGACACCGAGCGCCACTGGAGTAGGACTGTTAACCCCGGTGTCCTGGCTAAATTCCCAATCTGGCCTTCATACCATCATGGCCACCATGATGGCCATCATCCCCAGCTTCCAATTGGCTCATTCATCCCTCCTCTCCCCTGTAACTATTCCCCAGATCGTTGCTGTAGATGAGAATGTGTTCTCAGTCAACTTGGTAAAATAAAAAATACAATAAAAACAGGCTTTGCTTACAGACAGGCAGGCAAGTAGACAGACACAGACAGGCAGGCAGGGGGCAGGCAGGCACACAGACACACAGCCAGGCAGGCAGGGGGCAGGCAGGCACACAGACACACAGACAGGCAGACAGGTTGACAGAATAACAGGGTGGTAGTGTACTGTGTAGAGGAGGGAACACATCCAAATGTCATGTGACTCACCAAAAAGCTCCTGCCCAGGACTGATCTTGGATCAGCAGAAGCAGCCTGCCTACCTGTCTGTGCCATTGCCATGCCTGACCCAGTTTTCCAACCACTTGTTCCTTAGAATCACAGGGAGGTGAGCTAGCGATACCAGATACTGCACCTCCACTGACAAACTCCCAAGACCAGGCAACAGCTAGGCAGCTCCTAGGGCTGGGCTGGAGGGAAGCATGATGGGAAGCATGATGTAAGATGCAAACCTGATATTCTAACTGATTATAGGCTACTAAAGCAAACCACTTAACGCTGCACCACAGAGTTTTGATGAAGACGGTGGAGAAGAAAAACATCTCTGATAATCACTCGCTGCTATTTATTGTTGACCAGCAGATGTCGCTAATGTGCATTGTAAACGGATAATGAAGCTCTGAGTAATACACTGTTTTTCTGCACAATTTGATGAGAGCCAAAGACTGAGAAAGCCTTGGTTTCCCATAACTATGCTGGCCCGCCATTGTGCAGGAAGCCTGGCGGATGACTCTATGGGGAGGAGGACAGGGTGGTGGGTCAATTGCTCAGCACGAACTTGCGGGGGGGTGGCAAGATGATGATGGGGGTCTTATAATTCACTACCAGGCCAGCTAGCACACACACACATACACACACTGACATTGTGCACCACAGCAGACTCGTGTGTGTGTGTGTGTGTGTGTGTGTGTGTGTGTGTGTGTGTGTGTGTGTCTGTGTCTGTGTCTGTGTCTGTGTCTGTGTCTGTGTGTGTGTGTGTGTGCGTGCGTGCGTGCGTGCGTGCGTGCGTGCGTGTGTGTGTGTGTGTGTCTGTGTCTGTGTGTGTGTGTGTGTGTGTGTGTGTGTGTGTGTGTGTGTGTGTGTGTGTGCGTGCGTATGAGAGATGCACATTCTGAGGTCAAACAGCCCTCTCCTAGCTTTCATCTTTTCAAAGCTGCTGCAGAGGTATCCTTCAAAAGGGCTTTGATTACCAATATCTAGCTAGTCAGGCATCAGACACACACACACACACCACCAGTAGTATGGCTCATATCATATCACAAAATGCAGTCTGTTTCAATGGGACTGGAATCCTGCACAGGCACATAAAAGACAGTAGCCTAGAAGCCTGATGTCTTTGAACATGTGCAATTAACTGCTCACTTGTCAATCCACATGTACAGTACACTCATTCTACCTTACCCAGAGAGAGAGTTGCTTAGGCAATGTTAACATATGTTTCCCATGCCCATAAAGCCCCTTGAATTGGAATTCAGACAGACAGACAGACAGACAGACAGACAGACAGACACAGACAGACAGACAGACAGACAGACAGACAGACAGACAGACAGACAGACAGAGAGAGAGAGACTTCCTCCGGGGATAGCGAAGAGCCAACAGATCTCCAGTATAGACTGGTTGATGGCATAGCCACCAGAGGCTGTGACTTCAGTTCCCTTCTCCTTGTTTCCCCTAATGGTTTACCTCATCTCAATATGGATCCCCTCCCTCCTTTCCCTGTCTCTGGACACCACCGGGCTAGACAGCCACAGAAGACTAGGTCCATTGATCTGTCTAGGACAGCAGCTGTGGGGCGCTCATCATGGAGCTCAGTGTTCCATCCTTTGTCTTTTAACATGAGGCTAATAAAGACTCTGTTTAACTTGGTGTGTGGAATATCCCAGTTTATCAATAGATAATCAATAGGTTTACTAGATTAGTTGATGTTGTGCACTACTGGACTTGGCTTGATACTGTCTTTTTGGACTCAGATTGAGGGGCTTGATACTAACTGTCTGTTAGGGCTCAGATTGAGGGGCTTGATACTAACTGTCTGTTTGGACTCAGATAGAGGGGCTTGACACTGTGTTTGGGCTCAGATAGAAGGGCTTGATACTGTCTGTTTGGACTCAGATTGAGGGGCTTGATACTAACTGTCTGTTAGGGCTCAGATTGAGGGGCTTGATACTAACTGTCTGTTTGGACTCAGATAGAGGGGCTTGACACTGTGTTTGGGCTCAGATAGAAGGGCTTGATACTGTCTGTTTGGACTCAGATAGAGGGGCTTGATACTGCTGTTTGGACTCAGATAGAGGGGCTTGATACTGTCTGTTAGGGCTCAGATAGAGGGGCTTGATACCAACTGTCTGTTTGGACTCAGATAGAGGGGCTTGATACTAACTGTCTGTTTGGGCTCAGATAAAGGGGCTTGATACTAACTGTCTGTTTGGGCTCAGATAGAGGGGCTTGATATGATCTGTCTGTTTGGACTCAGATAGAAGGGCTTGATACTAACTGTCTGTTTGGGCTCAGATAGAGGGGCTTGATACTAACTGTCTGTTTGGACTCAGATAGAAGGGCTTGATACTGTCTGTTTGGGCTCAGATAGAGGGGCTTGATACTAACGGTCTGTTTGGACTCAGATAGAAGGGCTTGATACTCTGTTTGGGCTCAGATAGAGGGGCTTGATACTAACGGTCTGTTTGGACTCAGGTGTAGGGGCTTGATACAGTCTGTGCTCAGATAGAGGGGCTTGATACTGTCTGTTTGGACTCAGATAGAGGGGCTTGATACTAACTGTCTGTTTGGACTCAGATAGAGGGGCTTGATACTGTCTGTTTGGGCTCAGATAGAGGGGCTTGATACTGTGTGTTTGGTCTCAGATAGAGGGGCTTGATACTAACTGTCTGTTTGGGCTCAGATAGAGGGGCTTGATACTGTCTGTTTGGACTCAGATAGAGGGGCTTGATACTGTGTGTTTGGACTCAGATAGAGGGCTTGATGCTGTCTGTTTGGACTCAGATAGAGGGGCTTGATACTAACTGTCTGTTTGGGCTCAGATAGAGGGGCTTGATACTGTCTGTTTGGACTCAGATAGAGGGGCTTGATACTGTCTGTTTGGGCTCAGATAGAGGGGCTTGATACTGTCTGTTTGGACTCAGATAGAGGGGCTTGATACTGTCTGTTTGGACTCAGATAGAGGGGCTTGATACTAACTGTCTGTTTGGACTCAGATAGAGGGGCTTGATACTGTCTGTTTGGACTCAGATAGAAGGGCTTGATACTGTATGTTTGGACTCAGAGGGGCTTGATACTAACTGTATGTTTGGGCTCAGATAGAGGGGCTTGATACTGTCTGTTTGGACTCAGATAGAGGGGCTAAAAACTGTCTGTTTGGGCTCAGATAGAGGGTCTTGATACTAACTGTATGTTTGGGCTCAGATAGAGGGGCTTGATACTGTCTGTTTGGACTCAGATAGAGGGGCTAAAAACTGTCTGTTTGGGCTCAGATAGAGGGTCTTGATACTAACTGTCTGTTTGGACTCAGATAGAGGGGCTTGATACTGTCTGTTTTGGCTCAGATAGAGGGGCTTGATACTAACTGTCTGTTTGGACTCAGATAGAGGGGCTTGATACTGTCTGTTTTGGCTCAGATAGAGTATCACGTCCCCACAAACAGTAGACTAGGGGGTTGCATTTCCTGCAATTCTATTCAAAACATGACTTATTATGCCTCTCTTGTGGGGTATTTTGAGGGGTATATGAATAGTTATTTTGAAAGAGAAAGAGCGAGAGCATACAGGGATTAAGGAGCCAGTGACTTAATATTATTAGAATACCCCTGTGGTTAGAGCTTAACCAAGTGTCTGTGTATACACACATCACACGTCCGTAATGCAGGGAAAGGCAGGTCCAATGACTAAGTTAAGTAAGTAAATAAAGAGACCGACGCAGTTCACACACCCAGCATAACAATGTATATCATGTGTAAAAAGGACGCCTGGGTTGTTAAATATGCAGTCCATGTATTGAATACATATTTCATGTTTCAAAAAAACGTTTGATAACATCCCGCGGGTAATAGATCTAACACGGCCTTCACATGTCACTGTCCCAACACTGATTATTAATGTCTAGACTAAACTAGCTACGGGTGTTTCAATTTGTTTTTTATTAGCAAAGATCGGGTTTCACTTATCTAAAAAAGTTTTTCCTAAACCTTCAATTTAGAAATGCAATCAAAAATAACCCACAGATAGAAACGCAACCAAAAATAACCCACAGAAAATAGTTACAAACGATGGAGAAAGCCTTATCTCAACAAAGGAGATTTTGAATGAGAAAGTAAAATATTTTAAACAAATGTTCTCGTCAAGTTCCTGATGAGTTTTGTGATATCCTTCTCCCCAAAAATCATGTAAAACAATCGGTCACACAAACAAAAACTTGTGAAAGCCTAATTACACAGGATGAACTATGGTTGGCATTTGATTCCTTTCAGATGGGGAAAACCTCTAGCCTTGATGGCATGCTAATAGAGACACAGTATAGCAAGCTTTTTATGAACTACTGAAAGATCCATTACAATCATGTTTTAATTACTCCTATATAAATGGGAAACTGCCAGACACACGAAAAGAGGAACTGATCTCTCTCCTACTGAAGCAGGAAAACAGGGGTAATAAAAAAGACACAGTCTTGTTAAAAAGAGGCATAAACAAGGTTGCCCTCTGTCACCATACTTCCATTGCCCTCAGAAAGTATTCACTCCCCTTGACTTGTTCCACATTTTGTTGTGTTACAGCCTGAATTTAAAATGGAATATATTGAGATGTTGCATCACTGGCCAACACACACAACACCCCATAATGTCAAAGTGGAATTATGTTTTTGGAATGTTTTTATAAATTCATTCAAAATGAAAAGCTGAAAGGTCTTGAGTCAATTAGTATGTAACCCCTTTGTTATGTCAAGTTTAAATAGTTCAGGAGTAAAGATTTGCTTTACAAGTCACATAATAAGTTGCATAGACTCGCTCTGTGTGCAATAATAGTGTTTAACATGATTTTTGAATGACTACCTCATCTCTGTACCCGACACATACTATTATCTGTAAGGTCCTTCAGTCGGGTAGAGAATTTCAAACCGATTCAACAACAAAGAACAGAAGTTTTCCAATGCCTCGCAAAAAAGGGCACTTATTGGTAGATGGGTGAAAAAAATAAAACAAACATTGAATATCCCTTTGAGCATGGCTTGAATGGTGTATCAATTAACCTAGTCATTACTTCCGGCGCCGACAGAGATGGCCGCCTCGCTTCGCGTTCCTAGGAAACTATGCAGTTTTCTTTTTTTTTTTTACTTGTTATTTCTTACATTAGTACCCCAGGTCATCTTAGGTTTCATTACATACAGTCGAGAAGAACTACTGAATATAAGAGCAGCGTCAACTCACCATCAGTACGACCAAGAATATGACTTTCGCGAAGCGGATCCTGTGTTCTGCCTTTCACCCAGGACAAAGGAATGGATCCCAGCCGGCGACCCAAAAAAACGACTCCGTAAAAGAGGGAAACGAGGCGGTCTTCTGGTCAGACTCCGGAGACGGGCACATCGTGCACCACTCCCTAGCATTCTTCTCGCCAATGTCCAGTCTCTTGACAACAAGGTTGATGAAATCCGAGCAAGGGTAGCATTCCAGAGGGACATCAGAGACTGTAACGTTCTTTGCTTCACGGAAACATGGCTCACTGGAGAGACGCTATCGGAGTCGGTGCAGCCAGCGGGTTTCTCCACGCATCGCGCCGACAGAAACAAACATCTTTCTGGTAAGAAGAGGGGTAGGGGCGTATGCCTTATGGCTAACGAGACGTGGTGTGATCACAGAAACTCAAATCCTTCTGTTCACCTGATTTAGAATTCCTCACAATTAAATGTCGACCGCATTATCTACCAAGAGAATTCTCTTCGATTATAATCACAGCCGTATATATTCCCCCCCAAGCAGACACATCGATGGCTCTGAACAAACTTTATTTGACTCTTTGCAAACTGTAATCCATACATCCTGAGGCTGCATTCATTGTAGTTGGGGATTTTAACAAGGCTAATCTGAAAACAAGACTCCCTAAATTGTATCAGCATATCGATTGCGCAACCAGGGCTGGCAAAACCTTGGATCATTGTTATTCTAACTTCCGCGACGCATATAAGGCCCTGCCACGCCCTCCTTTCGGAAAAGCTGACCACGACTCCATTTTGTTGATCCCTGCCTACAGACAGAAACTAAAACAAGAAGCTCCCACGCTGAGGTCTGTCCAACGCTGGTCCGACCAAGCTGATTCCACACTCCAAGACTGCTTTCATCACGTGGACTGGGATATGTTTCGTATTGCGTCAGACAACATTGACGAATACGCTGATTTGGTGTGCGAGTTCATTAGAACGTGCGTTGAAGATGTCGTTCCCATAGCAACGATTAAAACATTCC